>NC_043993.1:13936684-13996684 GCF_902150065.1 Myripristis murdjan | reverse complement strand
GAAAAAATAAAGATCAAAAAAGATCCGGGGCTTTTGAGGAAAGATGCCCCCCCACCCCCGCGCCTGATAACAATGTGTATGATAACAGAAGTACACACTTAAACAACCGATTCATATTGATAAAAATAATTAAGCAATAAGCCCCGAGAAGCCGTGGGTTACAGTGATTTTACAGCTGAGGGGCGTTCTAAGGCACGACGCACAGCGGAGTCGTAGGCATGTAAGGCACGGTAAAGCGGCACACACCGGGATGTTAATGGATCAGCTGTGCAGTGTTATTAACCGAGGATTATGTGGAAAATTGAACATCTTGCTTTGCCAACTCGGCAAGGATCTGCTCCAGGCTCCAGCCTTCCACCTTCTTGAATCGGTGTATTGTATACTGATCAATTTGGGGAGGGGGACGGATCGGGTCACTATAAATCTGGAGGGGACACGTCCCCCCCGTCCCCAGTGCCATCTGCGCCCATGATCCACACAGATATTACATTTGTTTAAGAATTTGTTTCACTACAGATTTGTGTATTTTCAGTCACTTTCCCTCATTATGACAGGCATTACTGGATAGTGTAGGTCATGTCTTCTGGATAGACGATGCTTGGATAAGAGGGCTGAATTGTGAACTCCTAGGGATTAACCTCCTGCTCCGTCTCTGTCTCCTTCCCCCATCGTTCTCTCGCATCCCTCTCTTTTGCTGCCCTCTCGCCTTAACAATCCTGTCCCTTCCTTCTCCAGCGTGAAGCTCCCCAGCCTGGCAGCAGCTGTAGCAGTGACGTTGGGGTGTTGGTGAGCTGAACCCCAGGGAGATGTCTCAGCTGTACTACCGGCGGACTGACAGTTCCTCATATCGGGACCGTATCCCGCTCAGGATTGTGCGGGCTGAGTCTGAGCTGTCGCCCCTGGAGAAGGCCTACCTTGGAGCTGTGGAGAAAGGAGACTATGCTAGTGTCAAACAGGCCCTTGATGTATGTATTTATATATGTACTCACTCATGGACTCTCATTTACTCGTGGATTAGAATAGTTGGATAGCATGATTGGGAATTGATCAAGCCTCTGAGCCTCTAGATGAGGGTTGATCAAGCCATCTAATTGGATTGTTCTTATTGAACTATAACTGTTAATTGTTAATAAGTATTTCTTTTTTTAATTCCACACTTTTTTAATTAACCGTGACCTTCTATCACAACCTCACTTTATCAGGAAGCAGAGATCTACTTCAAGATCAACATCAACTGCATCGACCCTCTAGGCCGAACGGCTCTGCTGATCGCCATCGAGAACGAGAACCTGGAGATCATTGAGCTCTTGCTGAGCTTCAACGTGTACGTCGGCGATGCCCTGCTGCACGCAATCCGGAAGGAAGTGGTGGGAGCCGTTGAGCTGCTGCTCAACCACAAGAAGCCCAGCGGTGGCATGCAGGTATGGAGGGGGTGGAGGGAGGATACAGGGGCTGGCAGGTGATGTATTAAGATCTTTATTTAATTAGTGGGCAAGCTGGTAGCTTGCACTTCCTACTATTTCTTTCTTTCTTTCTTTCTTATTCCGTACATTTTTTGGCACATAACTCCTCCTACAGCTTTCGTTTTAGGCCCACACTATTACTTTTATAAGTATTCCGACTCACGGAATTCTCGAAATTCCAATTTGCCCTAAGGTGCAGAGCTTTTTACCTATGTCCACACACCAAATACGAAAAACGTACATCTTGTGGAGAAGAAGCAGTGTGTCGATTTTTAAGGTGCTCTGACTTTCCGTTTTTCCGCAATTCCAGTTTGAATTCGGAATTTCGGACACAATACACACTAACGACGGAATGTTCAGAGTGCCAGAGTGAGTGACATCACGGCTAGAGTGCAGCAGCCCTGAAAAATCGTCTGAAAATGTTGTCTTTGACTTGCTCCCCTGGCCACAATTTTCACTCCACATGCAAAAATTCAGGTAAAGTAGTAGGAAAACTAGTTTTGGTTTGAAAAATGTACATACAAAAGCAAAGCAGCTTAAACTTTTTAAACGGTGACACTTAACAAGGCAGGAGTGCCAGCTCTCTCCCCCATGGACTCCCATTATATCTGGAACCCAAAATCTGGGGAGAGAAGGAGAAACACACACTTTTTTAACTCGCTCTATGGCAGGCATTTTTGGGAGTTGAAAAATAAATAGACACAGTTTGAAAGCCCAAAGCCTTACCTTTCTCATGATACATTTTCTTTTCTGCTCGGACTTACTGTCATTGAGTAAAAAGCATTTGTTTGACCACTACTTTCAGGAGATTCTCTCCCAAGCACCACTGTCACTCTTCCAGCTTGCCCACGCAGTTTCCCCAGAAACGGCACTTTTCTAGTTCTTCTTTGCTGCTATTATGGTACTTTTTCATCATATCCTCACTATCCTCCCTGTTGACTCCTGACTTGTCTCTTATGTGGTAATTCACGTTTGCACCGCCTCTCATGTTACATTGGCACATTGGGTTTTGAAGAAATGCGCCTTATAAATAAAATTCATTACTATTATGAGTGCAAAAGCTATTTTATTCATGAAGCAGGAGGGAGCCAGTGCACACCCAGCCAGGTGCACACATTGGCTCCCGCAGGTTGCAGGTGGCAGGTTGTTGTGTACAACCGTGGCTTCAGAGAGTTTTTTCTTCAGTTATAAGTCTTTTTTTATCATTAAAAAGTACAATGCACACACACCACTGACACATCGAGTTTGTTTTTTGAACCTTTTACTTGTACTTGTACTTAGTATTTGAAAAGGCATCAGCTTGGTAATTAATATAGTTAGTCTATGTAATTTATGTTATATTGCTGATACAAGATTTGTTCTGAAGGGACGCATGCCAGTTTTGTTTGTGAGAAAGATATAATGAGCCTCATTTATGAATGAACAATAACAAAAATTGCAGTAAACTAACCTGGATACATATTATATATATCACATGCATTTCATCAATAAATTAGACGGCTGTGTCTTTGAAATGAATATTTGAATGCGAGTGGATATTTGATTTTGAATATTTGAATAAATGATTTAGGCTGTTGTCCAAGTTTTCCAACTCATTTTCAGAAATCAAAAACAAACCAATGACAATAATTACCAACCTACCATAAATCCAAACAAAAAGATTTATCTCAACCGTGGGCAAATGGTGGCCAATCCAAGTTCTGCTCACATTCAAATCCAAACCACCCCGTAATATAATTCCTGTAAAAAGAGAAAAATCTGTTACTTTCTTCTCCAGACAGACTGCAGCCTCAGCCCATAAAATATTTTTTTTCTGTAAACCTTGTGAGCCCCATGCAGTTCCCTGGACCTTTTTGGACCATCTGAAATAATTACCTAATACTGTTGGCAACAACAAACGCTAATGCTTGAAAAAGTAGCCTGGGTCTGCATAAATTGTGCATTAATTACCTCCTGTAATAGATTTACTGGGTCTCCAGTATCTAATCTATCCAACTGGTGAGCATCTATTCAGTAATTACACTCACTTAGCTGAATCTCATGCATGCTGGTAGGCCAACGACATCCACAAAACTTCATTTAGTCAAAACAATGAAGAAAATTTAACTACAGCATACTACTGCATACCCTTGCAGGCAAGCAATAGTGTGTTAAACAGAGATATGAATCACTGTAATAACTCTGCTGCACGGAGGCTAATTTAACAGCCTTACCCATAACCCCTGCATAGATGGCCTGTAAAATACAATTTAGTGACATGACCATCCAATCCCCATTTGGTTTGTGGTCTGCTCTGTGGTACCACTTGAGCTGAGAATGTATGTATACATTTTACACATTTAATACAGCGGAAATGTAATTTGATTGTACATTTTAGCCCTTTTTGACAAACTGTTTCAAACAGCCTCATCAGGATCAGTTGTAATTAGCATATGTCCTCACAGTCCTACCACACTGAGTTTTACACTGATATAAAACCTTAAATATAGGATAATGTCAGTCCTACATCTAAAGTCACATGATTCATTTTGTGTATGGTTTCCCAGCAAGAACTGATGGGTCGACTTACCAACGTCGAGGTCAACTTGTCCTGTCCTCCTGTACTTAATTGTTTCATGCTGAAGTGAGATTAACTTGCCCATAGACACCAGTTCTGATTGATAGAGAATCAAGATCATCAAAACGTCACAGAGCTAAGATCAAGAAGAGGTTAGGTGATTCTGTTAGTGAGTCATTTTGGATTTTGTACACAATCTGAGAAACAACTGGTGATCACACATCCTTTGTCTGGATGGGAACAGGCCTAAATAGTACATTCACATTTGTCCCAAGTCAGTGTCTAACCAAGATTTGTTTGTTTAATCTTGTAAGTAAGCTGATTGGCTTAAGAGCACAAAGTTGCTGCCCAATGCCTTCCTCTAGTTTAGGAGAAATGCATTTTTAGAGCTTTATTTACTGCCAACTGCCATGCCAATTTTGAATCGTGAGAAATGTATATATTTTTTTCTGGAGGAGAAAAAAATCACATTTATCCAGTTGTAGATGTTTTATTGACAAAGGTGTATCTGGAGTGTATGCTCTGGAAATGGTTTGCAGCCAATGATGTAAAATCAACACAATTTGTAGTTAATGAGGCTGGGCATGAGAGCTGGGCAGTTAAGCCTCTTTGAAATTGTTCACGCTTAGTGGTGCGCTCCTTGGCTGGCAAGCTTGTCGTACATTTTATGATTGGTATCATAATGTCGTTTTATGTTAAACACTTTGTGTGTTGCATTCATCTCCTTGCTGATGAGCCACATCATTTTATCTGACCTGTGTTGTATAACAAAGTAAGCTTTGCTCCATTTCTCCTGAAACTTCCTTTTCTGCTCACTAACATGCTTGCTGCACGAAGGCCCCGGCTCCTCCATCTCACTAACCAGCTAAAATACCCGCAATGATGACGAAATCTGTCTATCAAGTCGTACACAACTCATGAAATGCCTAATTGCGATGCAACCATTTCTAACATGACAGCTTATTCCCGGGGTGCAGTTTTACCATTCTTAAAAGCAAAGTAGTGTGTGATGTAGGTTGATTCAAAACTGTATTGGAACCAGACCAAATATGACTTGAGTATTTCGTCATGTCACCTTAACTGATCACAGGCCACTAGAAATGTTTCTGAGAATGATTGTCTTAATAGAAAATGATCCAGTGATGCATTGTTGAACACAAAGGAACAGATGTTGGTAGTTTCTATGACTAAGTGAAGGGGCCATTGCCTCCTCATTTGTTGCTGTTGTGCGACTTCATTGTGTCATCATGGGAGAAGCTTTTGACTCCGATGAATGCAAGTTAAATGAGACAAGGAAAGAGAGGGGAAAAACAAAAAGGAAAAGAAAACTGAGTAAGAAGCATGAATCAGAGAGCAATCAAGAGAGCAAGTGCAAAATAGAGAGGAAAATACAACAAAGACATTGAATGGGTTTGTTTCTTTACTGAATGCATGAGGATGGAAATGAGATATAGACGCCAGAAATTTCCAGCCTAAACCCCTAGGCTGTGACATCTATCACCTGCCACACCTCCTCTTTACCTTAATGTCCTGGTAAGCGAGCGCTTCTCCCCAACGCATGAATAGGATGTGAAAATAGATCGCTCTAGCACTGCCAAATCTCCCCAACAGAAGCTCATTGGTTATATTAAAAGGCTGTCTGGGAGAAAGTGCATCTCATCTGTTGCCAGTGCTCTCTCCAGGATTTATTAATCTGGAGATTCATTTTGGGCATTGCGAGAACTGTTTGTATTTGTTTTTCTATTTTGCAGCCTGTCTAAATGCTGTGTTATGATAGCATTGTAGAGCAATTTTCCACCAAGAGGAATCGAGGCAAAGGGACGACTTCATACATCAACCTCTGAGAACCAGTATGCCTCTGTTTAGGTATTTTAACATAATATATACTTCATTTTGCCCAAATTAATCAAATCAGAATAGCTATTGTGAGCCAAATGGGAGTGAAAGGACTTTGCAAGACATATAGAGATTGTAGCTTAGAGGGTTTCTCAATGTTTTGACCTCATTTTTTGTCTTTGTATTGTAGAGCACTTTAACTTCTGTGTATTTTTGTGGTGTTTTCCAATTATAAATCTCTTTTCACCTGCTTACCATCTCCACATGGAGGTAGTTATGTAAGGGAAGCCCTCTGCTTTGAGGAGGGATGCCAGCTCAGATTTACACATTAAACAAAGTATGAAACAACAGAGTAACAGAATCACAGCTGCATGAGTGCTTACTGATTTAGTTTTATTTTCCACAGTTTTATTTTCAAAAACAGACCTGCTCACTATCCCGTTTTTGTACAAGCTTTCTTTTGGCAATACTGGTAATTGTGTAGGATGACAGGTGAGACCCAGAGGGGAGGCTTGAAGAAACGCCGTGCAAAACAAAAAAGACAAGCAAAAAAAACAGTGCACTGCTCTGTCTTGCACCCAGCAGATGCTAATGTTGCATTTTTAATCAATATGCTGATGGTGGATTCTTCGCTCTAATATGAGTAACACAACAAATACACATTACACGGATGAGTGGGATATAATTTCGTTTCATTTTTCCATTATTATCATAACTCCACATCTCCCGCAAGTGCTCCTCCTGCTACGTGCCTGGGCACAGGCCAAGGCTGTTTGATGTAGATTATTTGATTTCCCTCCTCCTCCCACGTGGAGAACAGAGTATGTACTGTAACTTCTTAGATCACCCTCCTCTGCAAAATATGAAGGCTCTCCGCCGTGGCTTTGTGCCACTCTCAGAAGTTCCTGTTGCAATATGATTGCTCTGACAGTAAACCTGACAGGTAATTAGCACCCAAGCATGCAGCATGGATGATGAAATATTTGGGGCAAAATTAAACAGCCCACAAGAAAACAGTGGGTAAAAATTTTGTTCCTTGAAGAGTGTAGGTGATGGAGGGTTCCACCAGTGTTATTTCAATTGCTACTCATCATAGCCCACTGCTGAGTCATATTTGCAAATTTTGCCAATATCTCAGTGCTTACATTAGCTAGTAATTGTCAGATACCAGTATCTCCATGAGATCAAGAAATAAAATATTCAGAATATTTTTAGGTATCAGTTTGTTTGGACTGAACAACAAATCATATTGCAATTATTTTGACTGATGTTGCAATTGTGATGTGATTCACAATTTTTGGATAATTTTCATCTTTGCTGGAAAATGATGGTGATGTGTTTTTTTTTGTTTGTTTGTTTGTTTGTTTGTTTGTTTTGTTTTTTTGCTGGGGTTTATTAAAGAATTTATTAAAGAAGCATGTTTTCTTGCATCTGGAGACTGCAGTTTTGTAGGCCAGGACATCTCTGTAGCACTACAATACTTAATTTATAATGCTATTTTGCTGCACATTTTTACTTTCATAAAAAAAAAAAATCTCCTGTGATTTGCATATTGCACTTGATCATGCTGTGATTTTGATAATATTTTCATTAATTACAATTCATTAATCAACCTTACGATCTGCCTCCTTTGCCACCAAGCATTTGACAGGTTACAAATAACCATAAGCACATGTTCACTTTGTACTGTAACTGCTGAATAACAAGTAATATCTATGTACAAATGGATCAGCTGATGTGCAAGCGTAGAAGGAGGTTGTTGGTGAAACTTGCAGAAAAATCTCCTCCCGTCACTCAGCAAACAAAGAGCTGCTCTATCCACGCCACATCCACCCTCCGTCTCTATCAGGATGCTAATAGTCTCTTACCTATCACATGTGTATCCTCAAACCATTTTCTGACTATTCTCTCTCTCCCTCTCCACCCCTTCTCCCTCTCTGTGGAATCAGATAAAAGGGCTTCAATTAAAGGAGGACAAAGGGGTGAGCTTATTCCCCTGCAGCCTGCAGCCCTGTATTCCCATTGACTGGCAAGGGAATAGCAAAAGGGCTTAGCTGGAGTGGATGATAAGAGGGATATGTGGAATGAGTTTCTTTCCAAGCGTAATGATTCCCTCTGAAATGTATGAAATGCTGATACTATTTTGCCCTAAAGAAGCAACACTGCAGCCTCTGGCCTTTTCTAAATGGTTTCTCGATTGATTGATACTGGCTACATTTTGCACGCAACGTTGGCAGAGAGTGTAATGCCTCCACAGTGTCTGAACCATTTTCACCGCAGCTGTCAAAGACACTAATGATTATTTGCTTGATCCTGCTTTTTTTTTTTTTTTTTTCACTCTGAGGTGAAAAGGAGGTTTTCCACGTCTTTGTCCTTAACCAAACCAATTACTTCTCCTGTGCTCCAAGCATTTCAGTTCAACCTGACGGGAGAAAAAAAGATTTGAGTTTCATAAATAGGCTGTGTCACATAAACCACGCACTTCACAGTGACACCAAGGCTGTATACAGCAGCCTAATTGCTGGCAATGTAGCCCCTCCAGGTTAATTGTACCTCTTTAAGCTTTTATCCTCTTGTCTTGCCCTACAGGTTCCTCCTATCCTATTGGACAAGCAGTTCTCTGACTTCACCCCTGACATAACTCCCATCATCCTCGCTGCACACACCAACAACTATGAAATTATCAAACTGCTGGTGCAGAAGGGTGTGTCTGTGCCCCAGCCACATGAGGTGGGTCAACCATAGAAGTAGAGCTGGGTAATTTAGGCAAAACTAAATATCACACATTTTTGATAAATAGTCATTAGTAATGTGGATATGATGACCAAGCAGGTAGATGCAAATGACAGAGCAGCTACAACAAACTAATAAGTTCAGAAAATTGCAACCCTTTACTGTAATGCAGCCTTTAAAACCAGGGAAAGGCCGGCTATGATATAAAAATAAAAACAATCACTTCACAATATCAATATTTCTTCACATATTCTACACACAGTGGTTACAGTGCACCTATTGCTGGACTGGGATGATTCATTAATAAACATTGGAAATCCTCATTGAAATTGTGCTGTTATTTATGCCTATGGACGCTTATTTAGCTTTGTTTGATGTTGCAGGTGCGCTGTAACTGTGTGGAGTGTGTGTCTAGCTCAGATGTGGACAGCCTGCGGCACTCTCGCTCACGCCTCAACATCTACAGAGCGCTGTCAAGTCCCTCGCTAATTGCCCTCTCGAGCGAGGACCCCTTCCTCACTGCGTTCAGGCTCAGCTGGGAGCTGCAGGAGCTCAGCAAGGTGGGAACAGGCCCCACTGACGGAACAGCTGGAGAATTCATTTGCTAGCATTTGATTTTGAAGAAGAGAGCATTTGCAGTGACTAAATTAGATATTGCACCAGCAGCTATATGTTGTATTAATGAATTTTTTTCTCTTGTTTTATGTGACATTTCATACAGTGTTTGTGTAATACCTATGCCATTTATGATGCAGAATGTGGTGTCTGTTTATTTGTCAAAAATTACCATACAGCTCCCCTGGTAAATGTTATTTCACAATGAGAAATGCATCATAGTTGCATATGAAAAAAGACACACACACACACACACACACACATACGCACACGCACAGATTTGCAGTGTCTCTTGATTTGCCACACTGAAATATCACAAGCCCCCAAAGTACCTCATGCACTGCAGTGCAGGGTTAGTGCAGTTAGATTGTCAAAAATGATCTATTGACCATCACTTAACTTTTTGTGGCAAATTAATTGGCGTTAGAGAGCAGTCAGTCTCTCTGTTATACATTTTACCTTAGGCACAGACTATTTAAATATTCCATTTTAACATTTCGATACTGAGTGCTCTCATCTCACTTCAGTTGATTAGATAAAACAACCTTTTGTCTAGTGCAGCTCCAAAGTATCAGAATTAAAGGCACTTGCATGGCTGATAGAGAGAAGTGGTGCATTTAATAAATACATGCAAAGTCTGGAAAACTGCTACCTGGCACAGAATGCCCAGAGAGATGTTTTTATTTGGAATTAGCATTTTCCCTGATAAACAGGCATGCTGTTCGAGTTCTTTCTTTTTTAGGTGTTTTGATGCTCCAAGGTATTCATACTCATTGTGTTTCTGTCAGGTTGAAAATGAGTTCAAGTCAGAGTATGAGGAGCTGTCCCAGCAGTGCAAGCAGTTTGCTAAGGACCTGCTGGATCAGACTCGCAGCTCCAGAGAACTGGAGATGATCCTCAATTTCAGAGACGACATCAACCTATTAGAGGAAGAGGGCAACAATGACCTGGCCAGGCTCAAACTCGCCATCAAGTACCACCAGAAAGAGGTAACCAAGATGTGCTTGAACATGATACAGAGTATTGCTCGCCCTTCTTTTTACTGTCATGCTGTATGAGGTATGAAGTGGTGCTCACCAAGTATTACTGAGTTTTTCATGGCTTTCGGAGGGACTCAGGTGACAAAGGCTGTCAGCGGTCAGCGGTCAGCCAGTGTCATGCCAAGAATGAACTTTAATGCTGCAGTGTGCCACAGCTTGAAATTGTACTCATCTGTGGTAAATTTGACTCTCTGGCTTCCATGTTATATTACATAACAATCCAAAGCACTTACTGTTTGAAAACCTCACAGTCACAGTTTCAAGTGATAAATCTTGATGAAGATTCTTTTTTTTCTTGATTACTTCTTGATTACTTGATTACTTGATTACTTCTTGATTCCCCCCCCCCCCCCCCCCCCCCCCCCCCCCCCCCCCCCCCCCCAATCATACAGCAGCCACTGTAAAAACTGGCTTCATAAACTGGCTATGAGCTTAATCACTGTTGTATCAAACCAATCAGCAATAGAGAGAGGCAAAGTGGATAAATACAAGTGTGAAAAAGTTGTGGATCATTATAATTCAAGTATGTGTATATTAAATCTTCATTTTGGAGGCTGCAGTGACAGGATGGAAGCAGCTGGGCTATCAGCAAGCTGGTGACACACACACACACACACACACAAACACATAGCCACAAACAGTTATGTGCGTGAGGAATGAGTTGCAGATGTCACAGCCTTGTTTGCAGCATTTCATCCTAATCACTATCTTTCCATCCTCTCAATCAAGGGCTTATCATCATCACCACCATCATCAGTATCATCTTCATCAAGTCTACGCTCGTCCTTTTCATGTGACCCCATCTCTTCCTCTCCTCTGTCTGTGTGTCTGTCTGCTCCTGTGAACTATGGTGCTGTAAGAAAATTACTTTGTCAGATATAGAGATAGAGCTGCAGCTAATCACACAATCACATCTGCATCTGCATATCTATGATATAATTAATGCCACATTTAATGCCATAAAGATATTGGAGGATATAAGTAATCATATCCTAAAAATTTCTCCCTGTCTTATCTCTCTGAGTCCCTCCCACCAAACTCTTTAGCCCAGTCTCCACTGTCAGATCTTGTTCACAACCTTGAACCCTCAATTAGCAGATCTTGTTGCTGGGTGTCACTGTGTGCCAGTGTGAACTGGTGCGATGACGTTAACAGCAAAGTCTCTCTCTATTGAAAGAATATAGAAATGGCACCACAATAAAGGCAATTATTATGCCATGCTTTATTTAAAGATACCAGATGCTGCTTTGGAGAAGGATTCTAGCGGTTTTCACTTGGGTGGCAGCTAAAAATCACTTTGGCAAGTGGCCTACATTTTAGACAAGCAGGGAAAACCCTGAGTACAGGGAATAAGACATCATTAAATTATTATTGCTGTAACCTAGTAGGTAAATACTTACAATTCATAGCTGACTTACTTAAAACAAACTCTCTTGTAATACTCATCAGTTAAAGCAAATAGATTATAGTTGCCAGAAGTTCAGGATGTTAACAGCCTGTGTTAAATGGTATATATGCATCTATGGAAATAACATACACAGTATTAGTAATACCTCTCTATTACACAGAACAAGCAGAAGATTTACTGCATGTTAGCAGTTACCTACGTTAATCTGTAGGCAGAAAATAAATGAAAAATGAAAAATGTTTATTTTTTTCGGACGTAAAGGACGCTAACTGGTTGATGACAGGGTAAGAACACAGGCTTTATTTATGCATTGGAAAAGGACGTGGTGAGAACCTGATCAGACCAAACTCACTTTCCTCTTTCTCACTGAGCAAATTGGACTGTTTTACGTACCTGTAGAGGCCTGATGGCATGTAAAAGGAAATGACCAATTCTGCAAGACAGAGCCTGGTAATTCCATGGGAGTGATATGCATTTCCTATTAAAGCCCTGTTTAATTTCACAGTTAATACACTAAGTTTAATAAACACGCTCTAAGTGGATAGAGCCATAAACAATTAGCCATAGGAAGTAGGGAAGTGACTTAAATGCTATAAATTATACAGTTGAACCTGTGCTATTGCTAATATAAAACATTACCACCTACAGTAGTTTGCCATTAAACTTGTCCCCAGGTTTCTATCCAGTTGCTGCAGTGCATTTACTAGAACTGATGAACAACACCAAGGTGTTTATAAGTAATTTAGCTGTGACTTCTAAGTGTATCTGTTTGGTTGTAATTACTAAGTTAGTTTAATAAGCTTGCACTTTTCTACTCATACCAGTTATTTATCACGCAAATAGGATTATCAGGTAAACTTACTAAGTTTACATATTTATTAGATTTACCCAGTAAACCGCATCTTTAAGTTGAATGTAAAACCAGAAAATTGGTGAATAATTAATGTTTTCCCAGTGCTGAATGGAGGCTTTTTTGATAGAGTTGTGAAATTCTTTTAAGTTTCATCAGGCAGGCATCAGGGGGTTGAACTGATATTATGCCGCAGAGTTATTTCCCTGAATATGAAGGTGAAACAGATATCACCTACAATAGAGGAGATGAGGAAGTGTACGCAGTACTCCCAGGAGCCACCTATAATTCATTCAGTCTGTCTTGCGCTGGAAGCGCTGCCTGGCTGCCGGAGCAGATGTACTTCTGGTGGAGTCTCAGTTTATGACATGGCTGTTTCCGCCTTCATCTGGTTGTTGCACAGCGCCGCTGACCCTGAGACGCAGTTTGGCAGATGGGTGGGTCCAATCATGGAAAGACACCCAGGAGTGGTGTCTGCACTCAGGTGGATAAACCCTGACACTTGCCGTCTCACCCACCTCCCTGTTGATGGAAGTGCATTTTTCATTCTTCATAAACAAACGCTCTCCCTCCCATCGTTCCTTGTCTCCTAGGTTGTTTTGCCACTCATCTTCCCTCCCAGGGAGTTTTTTTCTTTTCTGCATGTAATTATCCAGTAGGTGTCCTCGTATACTCCTTCCTCCTCATCTCATCTCTAAGGCAGTTCGATCAAACTGGGACTTTGATGGAAGGAAATGCCTCATGATGTGGGTAAAAAAATCTACCCATCTGCCTTTTTCAAACGATAACTCTTCCAGGTACTTACACTCATTAGCAGTCATTTCAAAGTAAAGCTGCTCTGCTCAATCTGCTCCTCTCCTCATTCCAAGCGGTGACAGTGGTGGAGGTGTGTGTGTATGTGTGTGTGTGTGGTGGGGTATTATACAGTGCTGCAGTGTGACAGAGGTGAACTCGAACATCATGATGCAGTTATTCAGTGCTGCAGTTGAAGGCTAATTTTATGGAGATTTTTCTGTTATAATTACATTCCACTAATCTCACAAGCAAACATCATGCTAACAGTAACAATGCATTAACAGTAAGTACTGAATAATAAGGTGTGTGTGACATTTTGTGGCATTTTGCAGAGATGCTGGTCATTCAGGCAGTGATATACAAAAATATGCAAAACTGCGTCAGGCATTTATGGAAAAATATGTTTTTTTGGCATTCAAGGTTTCCCCCAGGATTAAATTGTTATTCAAATGAGCTTGCATTGGAGAATGTTTTGCTCCATAAAGCAGTCAGACCAAAACCATAAAGACTGCTGCAGTTGTTTGAGAAGGGCATAAAATGCTGTGACAATGCAACATTTGTGTGATAAAGCTATAATTACCGTGATTTATTTGTTATTGTGACAGACTGTGTTTAAGCCAGACATGTAATTGGGTTTTGCTCCCTGTATGAGGCATCAAGAGCTGAGTGGACACTTAGTTCATTTGAAAAGCTCCTTTTACTATATTTTGCAGACAGCAGTTATTTTGTTCTGGGCTTTTTTGTTTATTGTTGTCAAAATAAACTGAAAAGCTGCTCTCTCCAACTGCTCTCTGCAAAGAGCTTTTTCTGGGCATTTTGTGTGTGATGTATTGAACAGTCATTTATTCCAATCATTGTTGAGAGGCTTGGGAATGTTGTGATGGCAGAGGAACGCTCAAGCTCTTGCAATTGGCATAATACTCAGCTTAAAAATGAATCGTTTTTCTATGAATAGCACTGGCTGGTGATGAATGTTGCAGTGAGTCAACAAGGTGCATCTTCTTGACCCTTCAGCTGAGCAAACTTTTGATTCAAAGCATAATCCAGTATCTAGTCAATGAAAGGCTCAACGGCTCTGTCAGCCCTCTTATGTGTGTTTTTGTGTATTTATCTTCGTTTTTGTATTTGCATCTCTGTGTATTTTACAGCTTGGCTGCTACTCAGCTCCCAGGGTTGGAAGATGTCAGTTTATGATGGTCTAAAGAGTGATCTCCGCAGGCCCCCATTTAAGGAGCCAAGCTCGCAGAGCAATCCATGCTTTGATCCAGCAGGAGGCCAAATCTGATAAATACGATCAGTAACACATACGCATTGAAGTGCCTATTATCTCTCATGCATCCTGAGGGTTTTGACAGCGGATTACTCCCATTTGTATTTATATACTGAGGATTCACATTGGGAGCTTCAACAGAAGTGCCAAGGGAAACCCATTAGTTTTACATGTTGCAGGTTGATGATGCCCCCTTGTGATTTAAGGTCAAAATTGCAATGCTGTATTTCAAAATATTGTCTCCACTAAATGGCTTTATGATTGCAGTTGGCAGAAATTGGCGCTCACTGAGCAACTAAGTTTGATGAGGGATGTGTCATTTTATGTACATTGCTCATTACTGTTGAACTCTAGTTTTAATGTACAGTGAATGAACAAAGTTGTCAGGACACTTGGCGAATCCAGCTAGACGAACTACGGGCCATGTCAGCAACAATCAAGCACTGCAGTTGTACACGGTCAGACATCAGTTGAAGTTGTGGTGTGGAAATGTTCCACCTCTGTCTTTTGCTCCTTTCTGCACCACTGGATTCCTCCGACAACATCTTGACTGGCTTGACTCACTGTCAATCACTGCCACTTCGACATCTCATAAGCTGCAGACTGTGTAACCGCATCCTGCTTGTGTTAGAGACCCCGGTAGAGGTTGGCAGCGCAGTGCAATTTTGGTGTCAAGGATTACAGGGATTTACACTTGCACTGCCTAGCCGCTCCAACCAGGACAAGAGCACATGGAGCAGAGCAGGGTCATTTTCTGTGCCATTGTTTTACCAAGTGATGCGTACATGAGCAGATCGCATGTCAAAAGCATCCCCCCCCCCCTTTGTGGGTGATATGTTGACCAATTTGACTTTGATACAAGTCCCTCAAGTTGTGAAAAAGTAAAAGATTCTACCTGAATTGTGCTTGTATGAACAAGACACCTGAGGCAATTTAAGGCTTTGCCAGACTATAAGTACTTGCCTTTTTTCCCTTTGGAACGACAAAGGAATAGTAACAGAGGTTCTACAAAAGTGAAGTTTCATAATCAAAGTAGCAATCAAAGTATGAATAGATTTTTTTTTTTTTTTTTTTCAGTATGGGAAACATATGAATAAAGGATTTGAATCCTTTTCCCACCACTTCTGATGTTGTCAGAAATATTAGCCAATTATTGCAAGAATTAGCTCAATAAATGACCTCATTTGCATAACATGTTATTTTTTATATATATATCATTGTGATTATGTTGAGGTAGTGTACTTTTCAAGTTCCCCTTATTTACACTATGCAATTAAAATGGAACAATTTTCTGACATTCACTGTACCATGTATATACAGAGTCAATGAACCAGAGCCTCACTTGTGTCCTGGAAGATGACCTGATATGCATGCCACAGACAAAATAGGTGCTCACTGATTAAACTTGTGGTGGCAGCACATCCACATCCTTTTTCTTTTGCACTGTCATACTGAAAAACTGCAGTGTGTTTCTGTCACAAAATAGCTGCGGCAGTGCGCCACATAATCTGTTACCTGTGATTTTCCAAAGGACGAACCGGAGAGTGCACACCAAGAGCTCTCAGGCTCCTGGGAGACGGATGCCAAGGTTTCAAAAAAGATAACACATGTGAGGGAGCGAGGCTGTACATGAGCAGGATAGTTTAAATTGTATGTTTGCACAGATTGATAGACTGATAAATCTGTTTTTTGTGCTCACTTTTTCAGTAAATTGCGAGTTTCCGAATTTAAAGCAAACATTCACAGTAGTTTCACCTCATTATTTTAAAAATAAAAGTACCTCTTTAAAAGATTCAGTCTACACTTTTGGGTCTGTCTTAGTGTTTGGGTGCAACTTAATGACCATTTGGCCATTTTCTCTGTAATAAGTTTGATGCTCAAAGGAGTGCTCGGAGGGAAGAAATGAGAAGGCCTTTTTCTTTTCTTTTTTCTTTTGCATCTTTTTCTTTCATCTTTTATCCGCAGAATCTGATGGACCTGCACAGAGTTCAGGCCTCATCATTATCAGCATCCTCCTCCTCCTCATCATCATCATCGTCATCACAATGCTAATACACTCTCTCACTCCCACTCTCTCTGTATCTCTCTGTCTCTGTCTCTCTCTCAATTAGACTTCCTCTTCACCACTTGTTCCTGATCCCTCCTCTCTCTGTTTCCTCTCTCTATTTCTGTGTTAGTAGTTGACGTATGGGAACATGAGCCACTCTACTCTGGCCCCTGACGCAGATAGGGATCTCTGGTCCTCGTTCCCATGGTAACAGGGCTGCAGAGTTGAGTTGGCACCAAGCAGTGTCATTTGACACTTTGACTCTGATGTAGGAGCTCACCATGACATTTTGCAACATTTTGTGTGTCTGTGCCGCTGTGTCTGTGTGTATGTGCAGCCACATATCCTGCTGTGGATCAGACACATACACACAGAGGGTGTTTTTTTTTTTTTTTTTTTTGCTGGTAATCCAGGCTCTACAACAATAGGAATGTTTCCCAGATTGCTCCAGATTACCACCAGATGTTGGCCGATGCAGTCCTGGAGCACAGATGCAGATTACCGAGTTTTGGTACATAGATATTTGTCCTCTCAAGCTGTGTTGATCCCGTATTCACTCACCATGATGATCATGCCATTACCTAAGGGAAATTTTTTTGTGTGCATGTGTGTGTTTTCTTTCCCCTGCAATCACAAAACCTGTTGATCTCATAGCAAACAAAAAAATCAAACAAGGCAAAGAATGTATAACACTTTCACATGGTGATTTATAATCCAAAACATTTCAGTCAATCTTGTTATGGTGAGCAGACTTATCGTGTTCTCTGCATGTTTGGACTGAAGGTCTGTTGGCTGTTGACTTTTATGTCAGTGAAGCAGTAAAAGCTTGAGGATGAGGATGCTGTTGCCAGTCTGCTGCCAGGAGACTGGCACGCTAGTACCTTTAGTAATTTATGGGAAGGCAAGATGTTCTCTTGAGTCATGGATGGGCACAGTATGTCTTTAGTTTTTCATCTCTGGAGATCAAACAGAATCAAACTGCAGCTATTTGACCCACCCTTCCCCCTTCTTGTTCCTCTCTCAGTTCGTAGCTCAGCCAAACTGCCAGCAGCTTCTGGCGTCCCGGTGGTACGATGAGTTCCCTGGTTGGAGGCGGCGCCACTGGGCTGGGAAGTTCCTCACCTGTGTCTTCATCGGCCTCCTCTTCCCCATCTTCGCCCTGTGCTACCTCATCGCCCCCAAGAGCCGCTATGGCCTCTTCATCCGCAAGCCCTTCATCAAGTTCATCTGCCACACAGCTTCCTACCTGACCTTTCTCTTCCTGCTGCTCCTCGCTTCCCAGCACATTGTGACCACAGAACCTGACAGGCAAGGCCCAGCACCGACCACGGTGGAGTGGATGATTCTGCCCTGGGTGCTGGGTGAGTAAAATGGGTGTTGGGACCGAGGGTGTTTGTGGTGGGGGTAATGGGAATATAAATGTACTATAAGTATAAATGTAATATAAATGTGTAAATGGTCTTTGAACATGACATATTCAGGCATGAACGAATGAGAGCTTAACATTTAAGCCTGATACCAACGACAACAGATGGGATTGGTTCAGTGTGGCCTCAATATTGGGCATAATTGCTTGGTTCGGGTAGGTTTTTCTTAAATTTGTTTGTTGTTGGTTGGTTTTTAGAACTATGGTGAACTATGGTATTAGGCAATATTCAATATTTTATGAGGACAAACAAACAAATTGCCAACAAATTACTTCATTGCTATTTGGGTTGTAGTTGGGCCAAGGAAAAGAAAAGGCCATTATCTTTCAAATTTTTGGTCCTTAAAGATGTTTTTCAGGCACAGATTGGGTTGGGCTTGAAAATTTGGGCCCAATTCACAATCCAGGAATGATGCTGTAGAGCCAAAGCATGGGGATTTAATTTGTCATCTGTACCACAGACAAATAAAACAGAGGTAACCGGCAGTACAAAGACTAGATCAAATGGCCGAGGATCTTTATGACTCACACAGTCTCTTTCTATCTAGGATTCATCTGGACAGAGATCAAGCAGATGTGGGATGGCGGTTTCCAAGACTACATCCATGACTGGTGGAATTTGATGGACTTTGTCATGAACTCTCTTTATCTGGCCACCATTTCCCTCAAGATTGTAGCCTACACTAAGGTACGGAGTAACTGAATGTCCAGCATTTCTCAAGATATTACACCACATTGACTGGCCAGACGTCATTTTTTGCTAAAGAGTAAATGGCACATACAAACAACCCAATGTTTCAGTAACTGATTAACCACACTTTTGGCCTTATTCATAAACTACACCGCCATATTTGCCATGACAGTAAGAAAAAGAACTCAGTTGTCTACAATTTCTGCAAATACTTTTGGCCACACATCCAAGTCATCAATAAATTATATGTTTATATTATTAATAGGCCTAAATGTCCATTCAATTAAAGGTGCTATAGCTTTGAGATATGGGGCCCTATCTTGTGCCACCCGCTATCCGCTGCCACTACCCGCTACCCGCAAATTGCGGATTTAGGAACTTCCGCTATCCCTAAACGGTATCTTGCGCCACCCGCTACCCGCTATCCGTTATGCCGACTCCGTCATTTGCGCCTGGAGGTGTGTTCGTGTGCGTGTTTCATGCGCTATCCCTAAAGTTGCTATCTTGCGCACACACTTTTGCACTTTGCACTTTAGGGAGAGCGGATAGCGGGTGGTCAGGACCACTGACCACCCGCACACCCCGACGGAGCCTGGCCACGCACACGGTCGGACTGATACCGGGACGCCGCCGGAATGGACTGAGTATATTACTCATATAGACTGTTTAGAGGAAAGACTGTTTTAATTGGACACTTAAGCCAGCACGTTTTATTGTTTTATCATAAGCCAGCAGCTGTGCTGTATTTTTATTTTTAATATTTTATTTGCCCAATCTACCTTGTCAATAAATTAGTTTACACATAGTTCCACCTCTGCCTCTTGTGTGTCTGTGGTGTGGCCCGGGGATTTTACTCAATCAGTACAACCTTGTGACACGTCCACTTGGACACATGTGGCTCCACCTCCCGAATTAACTCGCCTATAATATAATATATAATATGTATATAAAGCCAACTTGCTTTAGCCTCAGTAGAAGCCCTGAGAAAATCTACCTCCCTCTCTCCATCGCGGGTTTAGGATTTAGGATTTAGGATAGCGCATCCTGCCCTTAAAGGCAATGGCACCTGGCACACTGATTGGTTTAACTGGCGTAACGCCCAAAACACGCCTATGCATAATATAGCGGGTAGCGCAGGTGTTTTGCGGATAGCGGGAGGTGCACAAGATAGCAACTTTTACGGGGGAACTAATCCTAATCCTAAATCCTAAATCCGCAAATACCAGGTTTAGGGAGTCTGGCGCAAGATAGGGCCCATGGATTTTACACTCTTTAAACTAACTAAAAAAAACAACAAAAAAAAAAAAAACGCTGGGACATTGAAAAGTTACCAGTTCACAGTTGCTTTTCATAATAGCAGGGCCTGCAATTTTGTTTACATACGTATTTGTGTGTATTGGTTTAGAGTGCCCCAATTTTTTTTTCTTTTGATTTTTTACATAATTAAAAAAAAATGCATGTAGCAGGTTCTGTCAATGTAAACAAATTGTCAAATTATTTGTCAAAACTACGTAGTGCACCTTTAATGACTCAACTGCTGTAAAACATACATTCCTATCTGTTTGAATGAAGAATCATGGCAACCAGTGAGAGAGTACAGTAGCTGTGGGACCGAATGAAGAGGAACAGTTATTTAATGATCACCACAGTAAATGCTCCTGTGTGCTTTGTGATGATTTTTTTTGTGTTCTAATATTTTACACCTGTCGTTTAGTGTATGGAAATGTGCTATATGAATAAACTTGCCTCAGCTAGTTAGCATGGCTGTAAATATGAACATCTCATTAACTTGTTGTTTTTCATTGGCTTTCAGCTGGGACAAGCTGTTATTTTCCACGCTGATTATGCAATATCACAGTGGAAAATAACAGTAGAGCTGCTGCAATACTATTTACCACATGTTAACTTTATAAATGAGCTCAGATTGCCGGGCTTGAAATTCAGTGTGGCATTATGTCTTGACTGCTGAGTTTTATGTCCTGACTTTTTATCCGTGCTTTTCTCTCTGTCACATCCAGTACAGTGGCTGTAAACCCAGGAACCAGTGGGAGATGTGGCACCCTACACTGGTGGCAGAGGCGGTGTTTGCCATCGCTAACATTTTCAGCTCTCTGCGCCTCATCTCGTTGTTCACAGCCAATTCTCATCTGGGGCCACTGCAGATCTCTCTGGGGAGAATGCTGCTGGACATTCTCAAGTTCCTCTTCATCTATTGTCTGGTAAACACACAGCTGTTTGCACGCATGCATGAACATAAACACACAGATGCGGCCTCACACACACATGCATGCAAGCACACAGACGTTGGCATCAGTACTTCGATTCACTAACTCTTATTCCCCTTACCTATTCAGGAAATAAACATTTTTTTGAGTATTAATAAAAATGTCCTTAGAATTAATTGTTTGTTAAACCTGATGAACTCGTCACACACTCGTGTCTCTGTCTAAAGGTCCTGCTGGCCTTTGCCAATGGGCTGAACCAGCTGTACTTTTACTATGAGACCAAGGCCTCAGATGAGAAGGGCAAATGCAAGGGCATCCGCTGTGTGGAGCAGAATAACGCTTTCTCCACGTGAGTTTATGCAAATGTGATGCTGCTCTTTTTGTGCACGTCTGTGTAACTGACTGGAAGAAATTATGCATGTGTGAGAGGCAGAGAGAGCAGTGTGTGTGTGTGTGTGTGTGTGTGCTTGTTGTCTCTGTGTGCACATGCCATATTTATGTCTGTTCATTCTGTGAAGCTAAGTCTCAGGCTTGGGGATATGGACAGCATTAAATATGACACAGTATCATTGAATACCTTAGTTACTGCTGTAGGTGCATAATAGAAGAGCTGAGGCAGTCTAATAAGTTAAGCAAATTCCAGCCCTGTAGTATAAAGCAGGTTTTAAAACCAGGAAAAGACAACACTTATGCCATATCATATTACAGTATGAAAAATCCCAGACAATATCTAGTTTCATATCACGATATCAATGTAATATCAATATACTGCCTAGTTCTAGCTATATGATTTCATTGTGATAAAACATATTTTTCTGGTTGCAGGTTATTCGAGACCCTGCAGTCTCTCTTCTGGTCTATTTTCGGTCTGATCAGCCTGTATGTGACCAACGTGGATGCAGACCACCAGTTTACTGAGTTTGTCGGTGCCACCATGTTCGGCACCTACAACATCATCTCCCTCGTGGTGCTCCTCAACATGCTCATAGCCATGATGAACAACTCCTACCAGCACATTGCTGTAAGCACACACCTAACACACATGATGTGGACTGCTTATGTGGAGTACATGATGTGATGGCTTGATTATGTAGATAGAGTGTGCATGTGGGTGGCATAAGGGTGATATGCTTAAATATTTATGTGAATCCTTGGGTGGTGGCGGCACTCAAATGCACTCAAAATCGTGATTGCAGGACCATGCAGACATCGAGTGGAAGTTCGCCAGGACTAAGCTGTGGATGAGCTACTTTGAAGAGGGGGGCACTCTGCCGTCCCCGTTCAACATCATCCCGAGCCCCAAATCAGCCTGGTACCTCATGTGCTGGATCAAGAAGCAGGTGTGCAAGAGGACACAGTCCAAGCGCCCTGAAACATTTGGAACACTTGGAGTAAGTCAAGCTCTATTCTTACGTTTATTCGACTATCAAAAATATCATGTACTCGAGTAACATCAAAAAATATAGGAAGACTTCAATTCCAAGTCATCAAAGTTGTCAAAACGGATGCATTGACCAAAACAGTCAAGAGACTCCAGTTTTTGCCCTTATTCCAAAAAAGACAATATTCCTACTAAGCTGTTTACATGGCTAATGAAAATGAATATTCCACTAATATCTGTGTTTACATGCAGCATGCATACTCTCTCCCTTTGCCCTTCCTTCAGCCACCTTATTCAAAAAGTCAGCATTGCAATATTTGCACATTTCCACAAACCTGTTGATATCCAAGTCTTTCATAATGTTTAAAAGTAGGTGTGTCTCTCCTTCCAACCAGAAATGTGGCCTTTTCTTTTGCAAATGCATCTCTAACTCAGCCTTGCGTACTGTTGTCTAATTGGTTTGTTTGACTGTAAATAGCCAGCTGTGTGCAGCAAACTGCATTAACACATAGTATACCCAAATGGAATATGCTGTGTTCATGATCTGTATCAAATTTGGAATTTTGCTATTGTAGGAATAATAATGGAATAAATTAGTGTGCATGTAAACATCTGATTCAACTTTCTCAAGAAGGAGCTTACCAATCTAATTACAAACACACATCCACAAAGTCCTCTTGAAATGATAATAGCATAGAAAGTAGAGGTTATTTCTTCACATCAAGCTTATCTACAGGATTTTAGCACACCCATAACTGCTCAAGTGCCTTCTTGAAAAAGATGAATGGCACTGATGGAGCCTTAGAGCCAAAATGTTTGGGTTTTTTTCCAACAATATAAAGAGGACTACTTTAAGACTTTGAGGCCAAATTTCTTTTTTATCCTTTGTCGGAAATAAATTATAATGTTCATCATTCAGTATTTCCATTATATGAATCATCCTAGTCTTCAAAGTGTTGTTTTGTCAGCCAAGGACAGAAGTTATTGTCTTTTTTTTTTTTTTTTTTTTTTTTTTTAAGCACTGTGATTTGCTGTAATTTTGTAGAATCCACTTTTTCAGATAATGGAAATCTCTTGTTGGAACAGAACTCATGTAACACTGTGAGACGCTCCATGCAGCTACACCCACAGCTTGCAAACTTCAACACAATTATGCCATACTGTGAAGTAATACAAAAATATAAAAAGCTCTCCCTCTTTCTCTCTCTCTCTCTCTCTCTCTCTCTCTCTCTCTCTCTCTCTCTCTCTCTCTCTCTCTCTCTGTCTCTCATTCTTCTCTCTGCTCTGCCCTCCCACCTCCCTCCGTCTCTGACTCACCTTGTCTGGCGTCGCATGTCTTTGTAGAGGCGAGCAGCAGAGAACCTAAGGATTAATAACCAATATCAGGTAAAGGCAGTCTCTTCCAGACCAAGGTGAAAGTTATTGCTCCTCTCTGCAAATGTGATGAGCACATTCTGCTCATCTGATTGCCTTTCTGCACTCTGAAATTCAAGTCTTTCAAAAGAATGCATTTTCTATTTCTCATAAAATCGACCTGACAATTGTACTCGGTGGGATGTTCATAGCCATTCTCTGTTGAAGAGGATTTTTATAATCGTCCACATGCAGGGGGTTATTGTAATGTTTAAACTATTTTGTGTGCATGTTTTCAATCAATGTGTCATTATGTCATTACCTGGTTGTCTGCAAATGTTGTATTGATGAGAAACTTTCATCCATTGTTGGAGAAGGTAATTGTGTTCTCATCTCCTTGTGCATTTCTCCTTCTGGTTGCAGGAGGTATTGAGGAATTTGGTCAAACGCTATGTGGCTGCCATGATCAGAGATGCCAAGACAGAGGAAGGCCTGACTGAAGAAAACTTTAAGGTAGCTTCTGTTTTGAGACATATGCTGTAAATAATTTGGGATTAATTTTTTTTTAGTCATTACCAAACACTGAAAATTTGCTAGAAAATGTATTGATAAAATTTTTTATGCAATTTAAAAATAAAATAAAATAAAATGAATAAATAAATCAATAAATCAATAAAAAAAATAGAAACCCTCTTAAATGTTCAGTTGAATTGTTCATGGAAATAAATAATCCCTTTTCTAATAAATGGCTGCAAGTCTGATAATGTTTGCTGTGAAGCAGTTGTTTTCTTCATGCTTCATGCTTCATGAATTTGCTTTGATGGGTTACGGTACATGTCAGACTGCAGTCTCATCATTTAGCCAATTCAATACCATTTAGTTGATTGGTTTTGGTAGATTCAGCTATGAATCAGTTCATTCAGGAAATTGTCTTTCTTCATAGTTTAAAAAAAAAATAGAAAACAAAACAAAATTAATTGCCATTTGCTAATTGCAAATTGCTTTTGTATTGACTTTGCAAAGAACTTATTGAGAATGAATACATACATGAATACATACATACATGAATGAATGTATACATGCATTAACATATACATGAATCAATACAACTAAAAGCTCTGTTATTCCCTCTGCTCTCTCTCAGGAGCTGAAACAAGACATCTCCAGTTTCCGGTATGAAGTGATGGGAATGATGAAGACAGGGAAGCCCCCTCTACAGGCCAGTGGGAGCTCAGTGGAGTCCAGTTTTACCTTCCCCAACTCCTCCCTCAAGGTTTCACCCCCTCCTCCTAGTGGCCACGTGAAAAGCAAACTCAGCCTATTAAAGATCACCACGTCCATCCTAAAGCAGGGCGGTGCCACAGCTTCACCCAGGCCGCCGGAGGCCTCCAACGGGCTGCCGAACGGACTCATGCCCCTGGCCTCTGACGATAGCTCTGGCGAAAAGTCAAGCCAGAGGAAAAACTTCCCCAAAGACATCACTGACTTTGGCCTCTTCCAGAAACGCCACTCAGGCGGCACTGGAGACATGTCTGGTGCAACAGGGGGGATTTCTAGAAACATGTACGCTTTGTCTGAGGAAACTGGGGAGTCTGGGGCCTCAGACGCAGAGGAGCAGGACAAGGAGCAAAAAGCAATAGGTAAGGAGGAGGAAAGACCCTTGGATGGAGAAAAAGAGCAAGAGACAGCTGGAAGAGAGATAGTGACAGAGGCCAAAGTGGAGAATGTAGATAACGGTAGAGAAAAGGAAACAGAGGAAACAGAAACAGAGAATTTTCTCTGCACTGAGTCAGTAGCCGATGACTGTTCATCAGAGTCGCCCAGAGAAGAGACATAGGCTGGGGTGTTAAGGGAATAAAACTGTGGGAATACAATGGTGGACTCATGATGAAGAGACTGACAATCAGCATGAGGCTCGTGTGAGGAGAGCTGCTTCAGAAGTCTAACTTTTCCAGTTATTACTAAACTCATGATCAGCTTTGATCTTTGGAGACTCAGGGAGGCTTTCGGTTTGACACAGTCAGACAGACTAATGTGTCTGAAAAGCCGTTAAATTAGCAACGGAGACGTAACTCTCTTTGTGGACCTCTCTGGATAAAGGTACATGGAGCTCTGTGTGTGACAATTGCATGGATTTAGGTTTCGGGGTGTCGTTGGATCATATCTCGTTCCTACTGATGAATGGAAAAGAAATATTTCCTGAAACTAGACGATTTCCTCATTTTTCTGTACCCTCCTCTCTCATTTCCCGTATCTGCTGCTTGCCGTCCTCTCCCAGCTATCCCATCATTCTCCCTGCTGTCTCTCCATCATTTATTTCTCTACCTCTCTCTCATCCTTCCTTCTCTTTCACCCTCATCCACCAAACACTCCACCCCCCACCCCCGCCCCCTTCCCCCGCTAGGCTCAGTAATGAAGAGCAATAGATGTGTTTTGTTCTAGACCCAACTCTCTGCCTTACTCTGTCTGTTTCTGCACTTTACACACTTTACACTGGCATACAGTATGTCAAAGATGTACGTGTGAAGCTTTGATCATGCTACTGCTAATCTGTCAGCGTTTTTCTATGCAAAAAAAAATGGGAACATGATTCTCATAGTTCTGACAGTATTAGAATGATCATACATTTAACAGTGACAGTTCATAAATATAAAAAAAAATTAAAAACTAAAAAAATCTAATGTAAAGTACAGGGTGGCCAACCGGCAATCAGTGAAACATGTTGATTAGCCTACTATGGAAGATAAATTATATGAGCTCACCTATCAACCATTTTTAGCAGTATATTATTCATTATTCATTATTAAACTGTTACTTTGAACAAATCTGTTGTTTTGAATTGTTACCTCTAGATGTCATGTTAGTTTGAATGACTTCTGTTATAGAGATTAAAACATAGATCAAAAATAAATGGAACAAAAATCCAGAGACTTTACTGACTGGCTTTTTTTTCCCCTCCAATGAAGATTACAGAGAGACACACACATACACACATACAAATGAACATTAATGGACCATTGTGCCATTGTGATGGGCGAAAATTGTTTATATTTTGTAGTACAATACTCCTGGGGACGTCATGCCCTTTCTTTTAATCTAAATAAGCTGCAAGTTTCTGAGAGGCACATTGCATACTGTAAAATGTTGCACATTATATTTTTAAGTCTTGACTTTTGTATTAGTCATTCTCTAGAAAATTTTTGAGGGATTTAATACAAAATTAGCACAAAAGCTACACTATTGCTTTATCATATATGGTTAAAAATGCTTTCAAAAACTCAACAAAACTTTGCTTTAAAGTTGTTGTTTTTTTATTGTCTTGACAGCTCAGAGTAGGGAGAGAGTTGAGAGAGGACAGAGGACTTTATTTTGAAGCACACACCTCCCTTAGGAACTGATTGCCTTTTTAATACATGCATATACATCTTGATTCAACCTGTTGAGCAATACACATCTGTTTCACATTAAGATTAGGCGTTTTAGGCTTTAAGATTAATTTCAGTCCTATAGGACCATCTGGACCCAGACTGGAATGGAATCAGTCATTCTCACAAAATGACTTTAAATGGAAGGAAAATGAATGTTACACAGGCTGCTGCTGGTATTAACTATAAACTTAAGACTTACAGAATTCAAGATACTTTCGGGTCATGGGTAACGCAAGAGCTCAGGGAGGACGTCTTCGGTGTAACCTTTAATGTCCATTTTCAACAGTAGGACAACTCAACACTGACAACAAAATGTGCTACATCACTTAAATGTGTTAGATTATATCACTCCACCAATCGTAACCAGTGAACCAAATTATATCGTTCCCTATCTAGGTATAAAGAAGACAATACAATATATATATGAAGTTACAACTAATTAAATTATCTCAATAAACCAGAGAAAGTAATCTCCAGAATAAACTTTCACAGAAATAAATCTCATCTAACATAAAGGTCTTGGCTGATAATGAGAGACACTGGACTTCATCAATACAGAGATCATGTTGTCGTACAGAAACTTGCCATTTATCATGAAACATGCATATAGATGCGGTGAATAGATGTGTAGCTGTCAGCAGTCAATCAGTTTAACAAGCTGGCAACATACACTGCCTGAAAAACAAACAAACAAAAAAACATCAATCCTTGGGAAAAAGCTGGTATTGTGTTGGTCTCTGCTCAAGTCATTTACAAAATCAGCAGGCTTCACTCCATTTCGCTCTAGTTATTTAAAATAAACAATATGGCAATGGTTGGTAGGTAATGACGGATATCGGGCACAGCACAGTCTGTCTTGCTGGAAAGTGCGTGGTGGCTTTGGTGCAGGGCTAGACGTGAGGAAAGCACCTGTCACGAACAGGCTAAAGTACATCATACGAGACAGAGCAGCAGGATCATTAACCTTTAATGTAAAACTTTAAAAGGCAGATGTGCAGGTTTTACTCAAAACTCAAGTCTGTTGTTGAGCTTTAAATATTTATTTACGCAAGAGTTTCAGCACTTTCAGTTTAAACTGTTTGAGTGAAGATGCTGTTAAAGAGTGAGAGGGCCAGAGGCTTGTCACATAATGGGGGCGTTAATGGAGTGAGACCAAGTCCAGTATCGCTGAGAGGCCTTTCAGGATGCATTTTCCTTCTAGCTCCTACATTAAGCAGAAGCAGTCAAAACCCTCGTCCATTAGCTCTGCAGTCAATCATGATGGGACTACAGTAAAAGCACATGATTTGGAGGACATTGTGAGATAAGTAATTCATCTGCCAATTTTCTTCCCGCCTTTTAGTGGCTGGTCTTTCCTTTTATCAGTCCCTTTTGCCTGGTTATACAATAGTTGATGGAGGCTTTGTAATACGTCTATTACCATATTCATGACAACTTTGACAACGACTTTTTGACTATATGGATTTTTTTTATTATTATTGAACTGCTCTGATTCGTAGATAAAGAGAGCTTTTTGGTCATGTCTGTACCAGCTGCAAACATTTCTAAAAGACAGCTGCTGCCAGTATTTTTGTTCTTGTTTAGGTTACTGCTGCTTTCCTTGGAAATAAACTGCAACGTCCCATAACAGTAATGAAACTGTGCAAGGTCCCAGTTCTAGTATCTTTAGTTCTAAATGCAGCCAGGATCTGCTTTTCTTTTTCTTTTGCACTGCTTGATATAGAGATAGAGGTAGTTTGAATATGAAATTATTGCAACATCAGCAGCAAGGACATATAACTGCTACTAAAGGCCACAACAGTGTGATTAAAGTTAATTTTGGTGCTGGTACTGGCAGTGTATCAAGAGATTAATTGTGTTTATCCAAAGGGACCTGGCTTTTTCTTTAAATCTCTTTTTTACTCTGCCTTCTGCTTTGTGCTTGTGTGTGTGTGTGTGTGTGTGCTGTTGTTTATTCCATGTAGCCAAGCCAGTAGACTAAAGTTGTTTTTGATTTTTTTTTTTTTCTCACTTGCTTTCAGTATTTGAATTAGAGAATTGGAGAAGGGTTTTGCAGTGTACAGAGGAGGAGGTAAAGGCCAGGCTTAGGTAAAGGCTCAGCATCCCACTGAGTCAGACACTGAGGGGGAGTCAAACATTTCAGTTCTCTCAACAAAACTGATGTAAAATTAAATTCATGAACTTTGAAGCACTGCCATTCACGTTTTCATCCATGAAAGAAAAAAAAAAACTGGGCCAACTTGTTTTTGTATTCTGCAGCCTGTAGAAGGGACATTTTTGTTTTCTCAAGACTGATTTTTGGCTGCTGTCTTTTGCTTTCTTTTTTCCCCCTCCTTGTGCCTCTTTGTAGCCTGTAATGTCTCCCAGCAAACAAGTGACCAAGCAGGAGGAAAAAGGAATGAAATATTCAACAAAGGACTGAATTGTGCTTCATGTGTGATCAAAACACTGAGCTGAATCGCTGCTGGGGACACGAGGGATCCTCCAACTGCGCTGAGCTAGGCGATCGCAGATGCAGAAACACACACACAAAAACATCCATGCAAATATTCACACAAATGCTTTAGTTAAATCCTGGAACTTCAGTCCAGTCCAATCCAGTATGGCAGCATAGTTTACTTCCAAGGATTCAAAAAGCACACACACACACACACACATACACTATATTACCAAAAGTATTCGCTCACCCATTCAAATGATCAGAATCAGGTGTCCTAATCACTTGGCCTGGCCACAGGTGTATAAAATCAAGCACTCAGGCATGCAGACTGTGAAACAAGACATTTGTGAAAGAATGGGCCGCTCTCAGGAGCTCAGTGAATTCCAGCGTGGAACTGTCATAGGATGCCACCTGTGCAACAAATCCAGTCGTGAAATTTCCTCGCTCCTAAATATTCCACAGTCAACTGTCAGCTCTATTATAACAAAATGGAAGCGTTTGGGAACAACAGCAACTCAGCCACGAAGTGGTAGGCCACGTAAAGTGACGGAGAGGGGTCAGCGGATGCTGAAGCGCATAGTGCAAAGAGGTCGCCGACTTTCTGCACAGTCAATTGCTACAGAGCTACAAACTTCATGTGACCTTCAGATTAGCCCAAGTACAGTACGCAGAGAGCTTCATGGAATGGGTTTCCATGGCCGAGCAGCTGCAGCCAAGCCACACATCACCAAGTGCAATGCAAAGCGTCGGATGCAATGGTGTAAAGCACGCCGCCACTGGCCTCTAGAGCAGTGGAGACGCGCTCTCTGGAGTGATGAATCACGCTTTTCCATCTGGCAATCTGATGGACGAGTCTGGGTTTGGAGGTTGCCAGGAGAACGGTACATTTCAGACTGCATTGTGCCGACTGTGAAATTTGGTGGAGGAGGAATTATGGTGTGGGGTTGTTTTTCAGGAGCTGGGCTTGGCCCCTTAGTTCCAGTGAAAGGAACTTTGAATGCTTCAGGATACCAAAACATTTTGGACAATTCCATGCTCCCAACCTTGTGGGAACAGTTTGGAGCGGGCCCCTTCCTCTTCCAACATGACTGTGCACCAGTGCACAAAGCAAGGTCCATAAAGACATGGATGACAGAGTCTGGTGTGGATGAACTTGACTGGCCTGCACAGAGTCCTGACCTGAACCCGATAGAACACCTTTGGGATGAATTAGAGCGGAGACTGAGAGCCAGGCCTTCTCGACCAACATCAGTGTGTGACCTCACCAATGCGCTTTTGGAAGAATGGTCAAAAATTCCTATAAACACTCTCCTCAACCTTGTGGACAGTCTTCCCAGAAGAGTTGAAGCTGTAATAGCTGCAAAAGGTGGACCGACATCATATTGAACTCTATGGGTTAGGAATGGGATGGCACTTCAGTTCATAGTATGAGGAAAGGCAGGTGAGCGAATACTTTTGGTAATATAGTGTATACTGTAAATCTGTAGTCCAGGACATGGAAACACATGGGCTACATGTTTACTATTAAATGCTGTAATTGTTCGTCATTTTTCATAGGCATCATATCAGTTTTTCAGGACAGTTCGGTTTGTTTCACTGTGTTTTCCCTGTCTCTTACTGCCAGAAACGAGAAGAAATGTGATCTCTGAACAGCTCTGCTGTCAGTGAGCTGACAGAATTGACAGTGAAAAGACTGAAAGGTGATCTTGTTCTTTGCTTTTTTGGGTAACTTGTGACGGTACATCACGATAACATCAAAGATTGTGTTCTGGTTCTCTGGTTTCTGAGTTTATGTGAAGATTCATTATGTTCAAAGATATTAAGTGAAAAGTTGCAGAGCCCTGGGTCTTGGTCAGAAATAATGATCTTCTCGCTTTTTGAACAGTGCTTGTCAGAGCTCTGGTCTGTGCTGCTCTTTACTGCCAGGGCCGGACACCAGAGTTGGCATTTGATCTGTCATCAAGGGGAATAGAAAAGCCTCCAACAGCTCTTTGAGTCATCCTCCACTAAACTCCTGTAAGTACATTAAAGAAAAACGAGTAGGCACAGTGATGACACATATACAGTGCAAATATAGCTTACTGCACTCACTCGTGTGTCATTCCTTGACTCCGTAATTGCAGCCTTGTGAGTCACCTACATGCTTTTATTTTACCCAGCATGTGGTTAAGTCACCATGCGTCAATTAAAAAGTGTTTGATGGCTGCACAAAATTGGCTTACATCTCCTGAAGTATCACAAGTGCACAGGTAATTGAAGTGTTCAGTCCGTCCTGGATCAGGATTTAATGGTATTCATTTTTAATCACTGTGAATAATTCCACCTCTGAAGGCAGCACTGGCTAAGCCAAATGCTTGACAAATCCCATTGCATATGGTATTATTTTGAGAATGATTGCTAATTCCTTAATAGATGTATGGTATGTTATGAGCACATAATATTGGTGCCTTTTGAGAATGTGCTATTTGTTTGTTGATAAAATAAGAATTTATTGGATAACAAATGGATTTGGTGACTGTACTGTACTGATTACCTGGAAACACTTTTACATGATTCTATAGAGATACTTTATCAATCTCTAAAGCGATAAACATATCACAGATGTCATGACAATGTGCTGTTCAAAAAGACAAGCTTTAAATTGTGCCTCAGGTTTGTAAATGTTATTTTATCTTTTAAAAGATAGGTTGGTATTTTCATAATAAAACTCACTGAAAATAAATCATTCACTAAAAATCACTGTCATTGCAACATTTGTAATCAAAAATGTCATATTTTTCCATGTCTGCAAAAAGCAAATAACAAAATACACAAACTAAGCAGACTTTTCGAATAAATTTAGGGCAACAATACCCTAATATACCAAAAATGGCCTAGAAGAAGATGTTAATTGCATACTTCATTTCTGTCTTATTGGTACATGGATTTATGGCAGTTGCAACACTTCCATCTGTTCACCATACTAAGAAAACGCTTGAACAGGCACTGTACTGACACATAATTTCCACTAGAGGGAGATCTCTTTATATGTTGGAGGACCACCTGTAACTTAGGGAGGCAAATATGATGGAGTGCATCTTGCAGGACGACCTCGGGTGTATGTGTGTGTGTGTGTGTGTGTGTGTGTGTGTGTGTGTGTGGTGCCTATTTAGATTGCTTCCTTATCATTATGTTCTGTCCTGGACGGCAAGCTGACAAGACAGATTCAGGAGAAGAAGGAGGAGAGGCATGGCCTTCAACGCTACTTGAAGTGAAAATCCATCCTGTAAACAAATTCAATCCAGTCAAACAGAATTTACACAACAAATTTTTCATTGATTGCTTGTGTGTATAAGGATCTCAGAGGGCCCTAAGGCAGAGGAGGGATGGAAAGGAAAAAGGAAAGGAATTGCCAGAAAGGTCAAAATTTAGATAAACTGTGGACTTGGATGAATGAGCAAGTCTAGAGTTTGGGCTTAAATACCAAGATAGCATCATAAATGTGAAATTGCCTCTCAAGAGACAAAGTCCTGTAGGAGAAAGGGATCTGCCTTGTGTCGATTTCTTTCAAACACAGGGACGAGGAGTGGAGGGTTTGTGAGGAGTGAGCACGTCTATGATGTGGTTTGAAAACATGTATTGTCCCCATGAAAATCCACTTAGTTTATCCCGATGATGACTGACAACTCACTTAATATTAGTGAGGATGAAAAAATCAAGCGATGTTTGCAAAGAAGCAAGATTAAAATATTAAATGTCATCAAAAAACAAAATTTGGTAACTTATATGAATATAAATCGGTTTATGTATGAATAGATAAAATGTATGTTTGAAGACATATATTAGAGAGGGCTCTGTTTTACTGTATTTTATGTGCATATGCAGTATATATGTATTCACTGCATTAGAAACAGATGTATGTCAAATATATCCCCATCCCGTGGACAATCACATGGCTCACAAAGTCAGCCTCCCACTGGGAAGTCATCAGAGCCACTCAAAAATTAGTCCCCTAATTTAATTGATTAACATTGCCAAGACAGTCTTGACCCTCCTGTCTCCAGTTTCAAAGCAGCCTTGTTCATGTTCACACTGAGCCATCCAGAATCACAGCGACAAGGTAGATGAATTCAGTTTTATGGTGGATTTTCCCTTTGAAGCTGTATCAGATCTGGCCCTGAGCCATGAGACAGAGCGCTGGAAAGGAGATCTGGGACTGGGGAAGGGCTCAGTTGATGGATGATGAAGATGAGGTGTGTGTGTGTGGGTGTGGGTGGGGGGTGGGGGGGATTTAGGGGAAAGAGGAGTTGGAGCAGGTTATACGGTGGAAATGGGAGTTCAGAATCATGCAGGGGAGGAACAGTAAGTGGATATGATAAATCCACATCGTAAAAGTAATGAGCAGGAGAGCAGTAGCCCAGGGGACAGATGATAAAAATCCAGTCAAGCTCCTGTCAAGTTACGTGTAAACCTTTCATCCACACAGATTCACTCCCAGGGGTCTTTGAGTTTGATTCATTGCTGGATTTGTAGACTGTTATAAGCCCCTAAATCAATTCACTCACACATATTTAGTATCATTTGTCCCAAGGACATGTAATACAGGTGTGAACACAGCAAACATCTGTGTCTGTGTGTGTCTGTCTGTGTGTGTGTGTGTGTGTGTGTGTGTGTGTGTGTGTGTGTGTGTGTGTGTGAAATAGGACAGCAGATGCTTGGTGTTTGCTCCCTACAGCAGGTTACCTCTGTGTTCTTTTACTTGAATACATTTCTCTATTCCTTTCTCTATATCTTTTTCTATTAAGCAACTATGATGGGAAGTGCAGGTGTCAAAACTATGCCTTGTGCCAGTAAGTACACCTTCAGCTGTGTGTTTAATTGATGCTATAAAATGTACAAATTCAAAATTCCTGAATTATATGTATGTTATATTGCGCAATAAGAGGATGTACAGCTGGAAGGATTGTCGTCATCATAGAAACCAATGGAAAGTTAGGGTTATGGGGTGTCCTTGGTGCTCTGGGATGGGATGGTAGTAAAGAAAGTGAATTCATGTGAAATAGGAAGAGGGAGGGGGGAGACAGTAAGCTCATGCTGGAGCAGGGGGGAGGATTTTAGTCACACAGAAGGGTGTGTGTGTGAGAGCAGGATGCAGCCGTATGGTAAAGACAGGGAGTAAAACAGAGTGGGTGGGTATGGGTGTGTGAGGGGGAGATAGACTTGTTGGTATAAAAGCTCCCTCTCTCATGCGCGCTCCCATTTCTCCTGTGTATTTTTTTCAGGGGGGGGCCATTGCATGTGTGTGTGTGTGTGTCTGTGTGTGTGAAAAAAAGACCAGACTGTGTTTATGAACTACAGAGGACTGAAATTCCCCAGGATGAATCTACTGTTTGTGTTTACATCAGTGCTGCTGGCACTATTCTCTCTAGATAGTGTGGATTCTTCAGCTTATGACAAGATAGTCACCCACAGCCGCATACGTGCCAGGAATGAAGGGTAAGGACCACATGGGGGGTTGGGGGGGGGGCAAAAAGAGGAATGATAGAAAGACATAGAGGGTGTGTGGCAAGAGTGAAGACAGAGGTGATGCATGCCAAATTGGTACAGAGGAGACAATAGAGATTTGTGAGAGGACTTGCAGGTCAAACACATTTACAGTTGGGCTCATCAGATAATGTTGCTTTTTCAGTTAATTTTAGAAATCCTGATTAACTGTAGACTTGCAAATGCTTCTGTTTATATACGGAGAGAGGAACATAACATGCATGATTAATGATAAATTGACAGATTCCTATGTGCAGCGTTAAGCCAAATTTTATCTTTGTTTTGCATTCTAATATTGCCTCAATTTACATAGTGGCTAATTTTTTGAAAAATGGGTCATATGTACTGATGAAAGCTTTGACTCAAGCTGTAATGGAAAATTCAATATTCTCTCTAAGTTTCACTCACATTTGTTGTGATGAAAATGGGGAGTGTAATTTGCAGCTTTCGTTGATCTTAGATATTTTTCTATTAATTTACGAAAAGTAATAATACATTTAATTCAGCAGATAAACATTTTGAAATGCATGCAGTGCTTAATTGAACCTGCTGAAATTTTTGATTACCTCTAAATTGTTGCTATTTGATTGAAAATAACCTGACTGAAAATAATCACTTTGGCATAATTAAGACTTTATTAAGTAAGCTTCAGTATTGTTAAATGTTTCTTTAACTATTTAAGTAATAATATACAAAAATGGTTCAACAACTAAACAGTTTTGTTTATATATATATATATATATATGTATTTTGTTTCTCTTTGCCTACACAACCCCTCCCTTGTTCATCTCATATTGAACCCCACCCCCCCTCATCCTCCTCCTGTCTTCATCTCCTTTCTCCCATAATCCCATCCCTTCTGTCACTCTCTTACTCTCACCCATGCTCCTGCTGCTACATCTCACTCGCTCCATTGTCTCCCCCCTCGTCCTGCAGACCCAATGTGTGCGCTCTGCAGCAGGTCATGGGCACCACGAAGAAGTACTTCAGCACGTGCAGGAACTGGTACAAAGGCTCCATCTGTGGCAAGAAGGCGTAAGTCTTCGCCCCACTGATGATGTAACAAACCACAGCTGGTTTCAATTACCTACTGAAATACATGTGTTTGATTTGATTTGATTTGATTTGACTTGATTTTACCGCATTGCATTGCATTGCATCTCAATGATTTTATATTTAAGGGGGGGTTGATTGACTTTGTGTTACACAGAGCAGGTCTTCCCTGATGTACAAACCACACCCAGCTTACAGTCACTATACACACAAACAATAACAAAAGTCCATAATTACACGCAGGTAGACACTGAGGCACGTCTGATAGTAACTAACTGCAGGTGGTCCAAGTATTATCTTATTTGGCTATTTCAGCAAAATTATTTTTCCTTAATCTAGAAATGACAATCAAGTGAGGCTGCACACTGCAGCTAATGCTTTGCTGTTTCAGTATGCTTTGTTGTCTTTACTCTTTTACTTTATTCTCTTGTCTTTGATGGTTTTTTTTTTTTTTTTGCACCTGCCCAGCAGGAGGCATTTTCCTTGTGAGTGTTGTTATTTTGATTCTTGCATCAGACCTCTCCATTACATAAGGTAAACATTAAATGCTTAATGCAAACATTTGGTTTGCTTAAAGCATTTGTCTTTCAGCATAAAACCTCTGTAGATGGATTTTACAGCATGCAATATGGTCCTCAGCTGTGACCTTGTCACCTCTTTATTAAGATTTTAAGAGCAGAGCAGAGGTCATAGTCTGTCGGCTAATGTCTGGGTCCTCAGGCTGTTTCTGACTCAGTATACCACCTGAGCATTTACCTGCCACACCTTTTTTACACCTACAAACAAAATAAAGTAAATAAGACACAGGGTTCATGGCGGATACCCAAACTAGTTCTTTTTTCCCCTTTTTTTTTAATTACTTGGACTATATTGTTCAAACTTGTTCCCCTTTTGTACATCATATCTCACACTCTAATTGTCCCATACTTTCTTTGTATAAGTGTTTCTCTCCTCCCCTCTCCTGTCCAGTCCAGGCATGCTGTATTTAGCTTTAGTTTGCTCTGCTGTTGCAGGTATTATTGCAGCCCCATTGATGCTGTGAACTCAACTCAACAGTGACTGATGTCTGGCTGGCCCCTGGCATGTTTAGATTGCCCAGCCTAAGCTCTTTATGTGTGAGCTGGTGTGTCTTTTTCTATCAGTCTGTGTGGGTGATGCAATTTGATGAACATGAGGTTATAATATGGGTCCAATATCAGTGGTCCTCCCACCAGAGTTGGGTTCTTGTTGTTGATAGTAGGACAGGGCTGGATTGACATCATGCTTTTGTAAAATATCAGATTTCTGCCAATTTCCCCTGTCACCCCTCTATTTTTTTTTGCATGTTCCTCTAGTGAATTAATCCTTACTGTATTGTTGAGATTTCTTTCACCAGTGCATAGGTGTCATGGGCTACATTGAACTGCAGCGCTTACCTTAAAAGAATTTCATTAGTTTTGGTTACAGTAAAGGGTTTTTGTGTCACGTGGTTTAAATGTGGTTTTTCAGAAGCCCTTCCAGGCAGCCAAGAGAATAATTCTGAAGGAAACACTTTACATGTGTAATTTTCAGGGTCATAAAAATTGTCAGATTTTGAATATCAGCATGACATTTCAGCTATGGGGCAGAACACAACCATTTTGGCATTACTATCAGGCTCCAAAAAAAAAAAAAAAAAAAAAAAATCTGCATCAGTCAAACTCCGGTCAGTGAGGCGTGAGCTTTTGTTTATGGATTTAGATTCATTGGCTTCTACCGGATTTACAGTATCAAAAGGGATATTGTTGATGGATTTAGGTCAGTTTAATACTGTCCAGGTGGCAGACTGAGGTGGCATGATGTGTAGAGTGTATAGAGGCTGCAGTAAATTATCCGGATTATAGCTTACTGTTGATGGAGTGTAAGGCTCGACTGGAGCCATTCTGCCACATGACTTATATGCACATGAAATCTAATGTGAGCTTGGCACACACCCTCTCTCTCTCTCTCTCTCTGTCTGTCTCTTTCTCCCTCTCTCTCTCTGTCTTGCTCACACAAGCACACACACACACGAATGCACGCATACACACACACACACACACACACACACACACACACACACACACACACAAAACACATTTTCTGTTGCTATAAGCTGCAACACCTGTTGTTGTGGAGTCGTGTTAGGAAAGGACTGGTTCAACTGTGGGAAAGTTAAAATAAATATGTGAAATAAAAGTGGGAGGATGAGAAAGACAGAGACAGACACAGAGAGAGAGAGAGAGGGAGGGAGAGAGTGAGAGAGAATAAGTGGGTGAGAGAGAACAGGGTGACTCATTCTCTCCCTCCATATTAAATACTGATACCACTGCATACCACATCTCAGCGCATCCCTTCACCGGAAAGTTAAGAAAGATAACATGTTTGCTGAGATAACACATTTCTTTCCTTGGGCTCTTAGGGTATTGTCAGTGTTAGATGCTTAGTGTTATTAATACTGTGACTAATTTTTACCAAATCCAATTAAAATCTCCACTTGATCCAGTCTCACAGGTTTACTAGACATTTTGCAACCATTGAGAATATCAGTTCCAAAGTAAAATCAAAATTTACTTTGTCTAATCACTTCTTTCTTTTGTGCAAAGGCAATTATAGCATGGGTAATATAGTTTATAGGTTCTTTAGTCACTTAAAATCTTACTAAAATTGTATCTAAAAACATTTTAGTGAACTGAATTAAGTAATAGAAGACAAAGGAATAATAGGGGAATGAATGCTAAATGAAAATGAACAATAAGGTAAAGGTAAATTGTTTGTTCTGTGCCTAAAAGTAATTTAAGTAAAATAAAGAAGTAAAAGCACATTTTTGAGAGAAAAGTAGAGAAAGGGTTTCTCAGTAATGAATATGTAATGATGAATGGACCCAGATCCAGTACTACAATACAACAATATCTGCCAATGTATTTTAATCTGTAGACATTTTTTTTCTGCCGGCAAACAGGGACTACCAATATACTTTTTACTGCATGAGGACAGCCACTGAAACTCAGTGTTTTAGGGAAAAAATACAAAAAACAGCTCTAAGCAAAAATGTGCAAAGGTCATCTGCAAGTTAACTGCCATTAACTAGAGTCAAATGGAGATTTGTAAATAAAATAAAAAAGCAAATCACAAAAACCCCAAAGTCAACTTCTTTAACCCTCTTTCACCCCCACTCCCTCACTCTCTATGTCTCTCGCTCTCTCTCACTCGCTCTCTTGTCTCTCTCTGACAGTGAGCACATTGTTCAGCAGCAGTGGAGGATATCCACCCAGCTGTGGTGATGTCTTTGTTGGATTTGGTGCTGATGAGAGATTAGAAAAGGGTGTACAGCCTATGGTTGTTTGGACGTTCTACTGGACGCTCCAAGCTGGTACACAACCACTCAACTGGTCATCAGCACATTAAGAGTAAAGCATTCGCAAATGTAACTTTGGCGACAGAGCGGTCACAGCATTGGCAATATTTAGTGCAGTTCTCAGGGCCATAAAGATTGCAGAGAATAAATTATGCTCATGTTGGCATTCCCTGTTCATGAGTTAAACTGTGCTGCATTGCAGTAATTATCCACTCCATGGTTAAATGGGGCCGTGGGGAGATCTTAATGCCTTAATTTTTGCAAAGCGCTCTTGAACTGAATTGCGAGAGTTCAGGTGGAAGCAATTAGCCTCATAATGAGGCACTGTAAGAGACGGGCACCGTGAGAGCGGAGGTTAAGATCAAGCATCATACCAGCCACATTTAAGGTTAACACTGTAGTGATTCATTCAGGGTTGAACTTGAAAAATGTCAGAAAAGTGATAAAACTACACAGGCTTGATTTTATCCCAGTCTATCTGCACAGTATTCAGGAAGCCACTGGCACTGAAAAAACATGCTGTGACCACTTGAAAGATACTGGATTTGTGATTACATAACAGGAAAAACTGTCTAATGTTGTTAAACAATGCCAGACAACCCCACCTAGTGTGTGTGTGAGTGTGTGTGTACCAGTACCCATGTGTTTAGACATCCACTCATCTGGAAGCCACATTGGATTGGCTCATGCAGTGCAGCGACACTGCTAGCGGCCTGGTTGTAGTGTGCTGGCTGGTCCTACCTCGAGTCTATATTCCATCCATTATCCTGTCACAGCAGAGCCTGGGAGCAATGACCTCATCCCTGCCTGACAGCCAACCATGCATGGCTGTTTATGCATATGATTCACATTAGCATCGAAAGCCCATAACTTAGCTATGGGCACATAATATGCAGATTTACAACAGACCCATTCACATATTTGAACACACAAACAATAATAATATTGAATTCAAGAAAAAGTACATAATTTTAAGGAAGCAAAGGAGTGAGATCATTTTTTTTCTTATGCTTATATGTATGCAGTTTTGGATGATTTGTCCTTCAATTTAAACATAGCATTTGATTGATGAGTTTGGAAACCCTTCTATCATATGTAATGATGTTCATTGCTGAAAGTCAAACAAACAGTTATTGGTTTTGGATGTAAATCTGGACCCTGAGAGAAAGCACAGAGCACATACGTACCCACAATGTTTCCACGGGCAAAGAGAGAGCAGGAAGCCTTAAAACTCGGCTGCAGTGAAGTGCAATGTGTAAATATAAGCTCAGAGATTTAGCAAACAGACTAAAGCTCCAACTGAAACCTCTAAAGTGTTTTGGTTGAAACCCCAATTAAACTTATTTCAACATTCAGGAACTGCATGGGTGTTTCTCCAGTGGATCAGAGTTGACTTTCCAGAGTTGACTCACCACGAGCTTTCTGTGTCTTGGAAGACTTGTGTTAATGTGGGACAAGTCCCAGTGCGATGTCTTCATTGATTATATGATGGTCCTTTTTCAGTAACACTCTACTCAAAAGTCTCACCGCAATTCATTCAGGAATAGTGGTTCATTTGTTACTGTATAACAGCTTTTGCACAGTGATTATGTAATACTTGTCATTTATAGCATAGCAATGAAATGTGACTTGACTTTGTGTTTGGCTGATTTAGGAGCATAAGTCAACTGCAAAGCTCCTCTGGTGTGCCTTGCATTAGGCAGTCCCTCTCCTCTTCCTTCCAGGATGTTTTTGCTTCTGCTTGAGTTCTGTTTTCACAAATGTTCATAAGCAGTTCCTTCCGCCCAAAATCTAGGCTGGCCAAAATTAAACAAAAAACTCCACTGTACAGTAAGTAAAAATTATGTTTTTCTTAGAGATTTCCTTCATAGTCCAGTTGACAACCATACAGAAGTGTAGGGGGGCAGCAGACACCCCTGTCTGGTTCTTATGTATACAGCTGTGGCTGAAGTGCTCTATTATTGAACTTCTGTAATTTCTAGAGCTCAAACTGTGATTGCCTTACACATGAGGTAGTGTGCTATGAATTTCTACAAGCTTTCTTGGCCTGTTTAACAGTAATTTTGAAAAGTGGTGAAATGATTTGTTCATGATTTCAAATGGATCTTTGCTTGCAGATCTCGTTGTAACTGTTTATGGCAGTGGACTTTCAGAATTATTATTATTTTTTTTTTACTGAAGACATTTCCTGACAAGCAGCGAGGTTACATAACTCCCCTTTAGATGACGTAGTCAGGGGTTTCATTTGTTGGGATTGAGTGTTTATTTCTGGAATGCTTCCAGTCCATACATGAACTTCCCCACCTTGCAGTGTTTGCTCCAGCTGTTCATTTACTCTCTCAGTGTCTGCTGTGATGGGCTTTGCGGTACTCTGTCCTGCTGCTCTTTTTTCTTCTCTGTTGGGTATACTGACATTGCATAAGACACTCTTGGGGAATTATGTCGGCTGGCTCGGCTCATTAGTATCTTAATTAATAGTCTCCAGTCTTTCTTTTGGAGCTTGGTCCCACTTTTCTCTGTGATAGGCCTGCGTGATAGTTCAGTGTTCTCAGCCAGTTTTCTTATGTTAGCCTCTTTCACAGGTCTGTCATGTTATATTGTGTAGCTGCTCCCTCAGCTTGAGTTCAGTCTTTTAATTAAATTATTCTTGTCTTTTTTATTTGTCCCGACTGATTTGTTTTTTGTTATGGTCTCACTTTTGCGACTCTTGCTTTTAATTTGTTTTGCACACTTTCGGATTTGTAATTTGGCGAGCATTTCTCTTGAGATCCACACTCTGTCAAGCCTTGCTCTCTTGCAATAAATATCTTCGTAAGTCCCAATCCGGGCTCTCGTCATTCTCTCCCGTCACTGTTCCAGAGGTTGTTTTTCTTCCTCACAGCTGTCAATTGCTTGGAATCTGATGTATTGGTTTTCTGATGATGTATTACGCTCAAAGTCTCTGACTTTCTGGAGTGTCAGCAATTGCGGGTCAATCAGCAGATGGTAGACTAATGTGTAATTAACAACATACTGCATCTGCATCTGCCATATCTACTGCAGTTTGCTTGGATTTTTTGTTGATGCAGGGTTTTTTTTTCTGATTTTTCAAGTGAGACCCCAGTGGTTTTATGTCAAAGTTATTCAAAGATGTTCCCTGAGGCCATGTTTCACACTGTGTTTTCACACTGCTATCACCCACGGGTGTAATGATTTCTACCTGACAGGTTTTTTTTTTTTTTTTTTAAGTATTTCCATGTCTGCCTCAGTTTTTCAATTTGTCACACTTATGAGGCTGTAACCATGAATGATGATTTTAAATTTCTCAGTAAATAACCTTTTTGTAATTAACCATGAGATCATCACATAGACAAACCCACAACATTGACCATGTTATGGGTTTCTCCATGCTCCAGAATCTTTCTTTTTTTTTTTTTTTATCTTTTTTTTTCACTCATCTGCCATGAGTGTTACACAATATCAGTGCATTTTGTGCTTTGTTTTGTATTTCATACTTGCTAACATTGTACCGTTTAGTGTTGATGAATTTCCTTTTTCTGACAAGCCACTGGTTTAATGTTTTATATCATTTGAACTTTGACCTTTTATATGTGTTGGCTTGGTTTTTGGCAGGATGGTCCTGTATGAGTGCTGTCCTGGATACATGAAGCTGGAAGGCATGAGAGGATGCCCAGCAGGTAGGTAGCTCAAATCACAGTCCCTGTGTGGTCAAACAACAATATCCTCTAATTTCTAGCAGCTGGATGAGAAGCCCTTTTTTACTCATGTGCACCTGTTCGCTAACACATCGACCAGATCCAGTCATCTCTTTCCAACACTGGAACGACACTGCAATTTTTGTTTTTTCGTATTAGCATTTCTTCTGCTTTTCCCCTCCAGTGGCTCCCATTGACCACGTATATGGCACCTTGGGACTTGTGAAGGCTACAACAACCCAGCAATACTCAGACATATCTAAGCTGAGAGAGGAAATTGAAGGCAAAGGCTCCTTTACCATGTTTGCACCTAGCAACGATGCCTGGGATCAACTGGACACTGTAAGTAGTCTGCAAGTTGACAACAGTTCTAGAGGATTCCTGACGGGATGGGAGTTAAACGCAAAAATCACTTTCAGTAGCACAGAGTTACTTTCGCTTCCCAGATGATGTCCTTTAACCGATGTAATTCCTCCAGGTGGTACGGTCCGCGTTGGTGAGCAACGTAAACATCGAGCTGTACAACGCTCTTCACTTCCACATGGTGAACCGTCGTCTTCTGACCAAGGACATGAAGAATGGCATGACTGTCACCTCCATGTACAACGACCTGGGTCTCTACATCAACCACTACTCAAATGGGGTCAGTCTATGTGACGTGTAAAGATGGCCAGAATTACATGGATAGATCATTGAAATATTCAAAACTGATTGTCTCAAGTCCACAGTAGTACATTATAAAGTACATTATCGTGCCTTATGTTACATTTTCCTCCCTGTGAAGATTGTTACCGTGAACTGTGCCAGGATCATCCATGGTAACCAGGTGGCCACCAATGGGGTGGTTCATGTCATTGATCGAGTTATCAGCGCCGTTGGAAACACCATCAAAGATGTCCTGGAAGTCGATGAAGACCTCTCCTCCTTCAATGTATGTAACGCACACAGCACCACTGTGAACGAAGCAGACTTTTGAGACTAGCTACCGAGCCAAAACCAACTTGAACCTGGAATGAATTCAAGTTAGGGTTTCTTAAACATGCAAATATGGGCCTGGAGCGTCCCCCTAGTGGTCGATGAACCCAGCATCATAAAAATGCTTGTGGTCTGTGGCAAGAAGGCCTTTAAAAAAAAAAAAAAAAAAATCTGTCACTGTATCTGCTGCCGTGTCATCCCTGTGGGAAGAATTTTTATTATCCTAACAGATTCTTATTTACAACAACAACCTCACAAACAAGAAAGAATATAGCATAGAAAATTCATTTTTTGAGGCTGTGGCTAGTTTCAGAGAGAGGGAAGTGGGCCTTGATGTGGGAAAGATAGAGAAACCCTGATTCTAACTGTAGGGTCAGCACTGTAATTGCAAAATGTGTTTAACCATTTTTGTATTAATTGTTTTATAATAGAAGAACTGCAAGTGTATAAAGTTAAGGGTCATGGAGTAGCCTTAGCAATGTTAATGCTTCAAGCATCAGTTTTAATCCATCTTAATAAGCATCTGTGATAGTTACATAGCAATTTACATTTGAGGTAATCTACTGTCCTGTCTTGTCTCGTAGGCTGCAGCTTTGGCCTCCGGTATGATGGAGAAGCTGGGCATGCCTGGCCATTTTACTCTGTTTGCTCCGACCAATAGCGCCTTTGACAAACTGGACCCTGGCTATCTGGAGCGCATCATGGAAGACAAGGCTGTTATTTCAGGTAACGTCACAGTGATTGCTACAGGTACAGCTTTAACTGACCTATATTGTGTAAAAAAATATGGTACACTACCCTCAAATCAACCTCAAACTAACCCTAACCCTATATCTAATGTTTAGTTGACTTTGGTTAAAGTTAACAGGCTGTTGAGAGTTTTTTTCCATATCAAAGTAAACCTAGACTACTGAGAAACAAACTAAAAAGAAAACACCTTTTATATATATCTCATGTATAGTCTAACCTGTAACATCCCATTCAAATTTATGATAGCGTGTCTCCAGGGGCATAAACTCAGAAACTTCATCATCTCAATGGCATGTGGATTTCAAACAAAGAAACTCCCAGAAATACACATTAAAAGAGAACACACACACACACACACACACACACACACATGGTCAAAGAAAACGGAAAACGCATGTCTCCACAGTGTCAGCCTATCTGCTTATCCGCTGAGTCACTGGCTAGCCAGGACTTGTCTGTTAACATGAAATCTGGTTTGCGGTGTCTTGAGGGGGCGACCTCATCCAAAAATTCAATACAAGTTCCAGTAGATTCTCAGACAGCTGGCAAACATCCTTGCTGACCAGCCATGTCAGAACACCATCCAAAGTCAAGAAGGTCTGGAGCCTTTGGCCTGTCTCTAAAAGGAAAGGTTTGGCGTTAGGTAATTCGGCTAGCAGTGTGACTCTCATTGCCTTTGAATTTTTGTGGGTTTGGAAAAGTTGTGCATGTTGTAATTAAATCTGTATGGCATGACCTCTGCAGGCCAGTTCTCCTCATTCAGTTTGACAGATGAACTCAGTTGGAGGTGTAATCCCATACCAAAATGTTGACAGAAGTGCCTAAATATTTCTTGGAGCAGATTAGAGAACTGGTATACTATGCGTGTATTAAATGTGTGTGTGCATTTGTGTGTGTGTGTGTGTGTGTGTGTGTGTGCACTGAATAATGATTGTGATTGTAAACCTTGGACCACATTATCAGATTACAAAAATGACTTTAGGAAAACCCACAATAGTTTTCAAGTGTGTGGGAACTAATATGCTACTTGTTGCCTAATCTCGCCTCTTTTTTTCTTTCTTTTTCTCTTTTTTTCTCTCTCTCCCTCTCTCTTTCTTTCTCCTCTCTCTCACTCATCCTCCCATCTCCTATTTTTCCTCTCATCAGCCCTGGTGAACTACCACTTGTTGAACAGTGTGCAGTGTGCAGAGGCCATCATGGCAGGCACAGTGTATGAGACAGAAGAGGGCAGCACCATAGAGATCGGCTGTGATGGCGACAGTCTGACAGTTAATGGCATCAAGATGGTGCTGAAGAAGGACATCGTCACCACTAATGGCGTCATCCACCTCATCGACCAGGTGCTCGTCCCCAACTCGGGTAAGACACCTTGGATGGACACATTTTAGGCAAAACTTTCGATTTAAAGTCCATAGATTATTTGTGAGACTTTTTGTCTGTCACCATGTCCATGTGTTTCTCCTCCTCATAAGCCAAGGATGTGATGGATCTGGTGAGCGAGTCCCAGAGCACTTTCAGTGACATGGTGTCAGAGCTGGGCCTGGCAGCTGCCATGGGCCCGAAGACAGAGTACACACTACTGGCTCCTCTCAACAGCGCTTTTACCAGTGAGTTGATTTACAAACAAGCTCAGAGTGGCATACTGATTCAAGTGACAGCGAGCAAGACTGGCTGATAGGGAAACCACGATGCCAGAATGTTGTAGTTGATACCTGTGAAAAAGGACAAAATATCCCCACAAACTGAGTGATGGTCTTCTGGGTGCACGTTTCAACACCCTGGGCAAACCTTATGAAGTTTGCCTGATGAAAACCCAGGGTGTTGAAACGTTGCATTTGATGTTTGGTGTTTGATGGTTGATGTTTGAATTTCCATTTGCTTCATTAACAATTGACTGAATGGCATAAAGATGCTATCATGAGCTAGTTTAAACATGCAAAATGGCCCACAGAGCAAGGTCAAGCATGCCAAACAAAACTAGTACCAATACATCTTTCTTGTTAGAGAAACACTTTTGCAACATGTAATGAGGCCAGCTTATCCAACTCCAACATCAACTGAAACTTACCTGTTAAAATTCTTTGACTAAATCAGGATGTTGGTCCTTGAGGTACTTCCCTAAAGTCATTGCATTTTCCCATATCCATGAGACAAAAAGTAACACTCATTGGACCTGACATTTGATTTCACCCGTGTCATTGTAAATCTATAACTTGTTTGTTTGTGTCAGACGAGGTGATGTCAATAGACCAGAGCCTGCTGAAGCTCATCCTGGAGAACCACATCTTGAAGTTTAAAGTCACGCTGAGTGAGCTCTACAATGGACAGCTGCTGGAAACACTGGCTGGCAACCTGCTCCGGGTCTTCATTTATCGCACTGTGAGATTTGAGTGTACACATATGTGAATGTGCATGCATCAGAGAGACAAACTCAGTTAGAGTCAAGAAGTGACAGATTAAAAAAAAAAAAAACATGAGCAGGACGATGGCCCAGATTGGTTTCCATGTTTCAAATCTGAAAGCCATTATCAAGGCCTGTATCAAGTGCTAACATGATTGTGTTGTCTTTACACTGCAAACAATTGCAATAAAAGCTAATTAGTCCAGTTCTTGCCACAGCATATTCCCGCTCTGGCAGTTTAGATGCTATCAGCTGGGTTTCATTTCCCCTTAGAAGTGTCTCATTGTTCTATTTGATAGATCGCAGTCAAAGTGTGTGTGACTGTCCCCCACCCGTCAGCTAAATTGTTCCCAGATTTGTGACCATTAAATCTTTGAATACTGTGTGAATGCTCTCCCTTCCCCAGGCTGTGTGCATAGAAAATGCATGTATGGTGCGTGGCAGCAAGGAGGGAAACAATGGAGCGCTCCATCTGGTGAAAACTCTCATCAAACCAGCCCAGAAAACCATCTATGAGATCTTAATCGCTGATGGACGCTTCAAGTAAAAACTACTCGCACTGTGTTTTATTATGTTTGTTTTTAATATTATAATATTATTTCTTTTATTGCAATTTTATTTTCTTTTTTCTTGCTTGTGATGCATGTAATATTTTTACTTTTTTGACTGTGAAGCAATTCGTTAACACTTTTTTTATGTGCTAAACAATCATTTTAATTCAGTGCTTTAATTAAATATTCTAAAATAGTTATATTTTTGTAAAGCTTAGAATTTGATTTTGTGTATTACATGATAAAACAATATTATATCGTATCATTATAAACAATAGTTTATAAGTTCTTATTGCTGGCATTATGTTGTTACTTTTATGATGATCTATTATCATTTTATTTTATTTTATTTATTTATTTAACTTATTTATTTTTTATTTTTTGAAACCACAGGATTTTCCTGTCCCTGATGGACAGTGCTGGTCTGACTGACATGTTGAAGCAGGAAGGCTCCTACACTGTCTTTGCACCTACAGATGATGCCTTTGATGGCTTAAGCGAGGAAGATTTCAATCTGCTCACCAGTCAGTACTCCACTCAAACTGAGCTCTTTCCTTTCAAACATCAGTCAGTGTTATCACATGTTTTTCCTCTAATACCAAGTGATATAATGCAGGGATGAGAGGTGAATAAAACAAGAGACCTGGCTGCTCTGTGAGTAAATCATGTTTGCCTTGTGTTGTCATCAACAGGTGATGCGAATGCTTTGAGGACCATTTTGCTTTACCACTTCAGCAATGGCATCTTCATCAACGGCGGGTTAGAGGGAGGAGTCACCAATTTGCTCAAAACGATCCAGGGCAACAACCTGCAAGTTTTGTCGGTAAGTCCAATCATCTGCATCCATTTGCACCACTATCACGACATGAGCACTCGCTCTCCAGATCAGTTACTTCACATTTGCGTTTAGATTACTTTATATTGAGTTTCTGTGTTTTAAAAGAGCACTCAAGAGGTAGTAATAGCAGTAAACATACCATAAACAAGCCCAGTTTAACGGGAAAGTCCACCATAAAACACGTAAACAGATTTGCAACAATAATACAGAGAGAAAACCATTCTATATGATGCAGAAATACCAATTTATCCACTGTCAATAACTATAATAACACAAGATGTTGCATTTTGAGTAAGGACATGATTAAAGACAACTTAATGCCCCTTCTTTTGGTATGTCAAAAGGTATTCTAGCAAAATGAGGGAAATGACTAACAGAAGAATCAGCAGTAGAGACAGGGGAAAATGGGTAAATTACAACATGTGATCACAAAATGCTTGCAGGGAAGCAAATATGAATGATATCTAACAATGAACAAGTATATACTGCGTGATATGTATATATTTTTATATCACCACACATAGTATGCATGTACATATATTTCAGATGAGTGCAAAACACCCTTCTCCTCGAGCCTCCATAGACGAGTCTTTAACCCAATCATTCTCCACCTTCTCATTTGAGCAATAGCTTCAAAGAGCTGCTGCTGACTATTACTTCAAAGCTGGATTATCTCTGGAGTAAGATCAAAATGGCATGCTGGTTTCCATGTCATTATATCAACACAAAGTATTCACCCACCGCCACAACTATGTCCCACTCTGATCCCCCTCTTTCAGTAGCTCCCCTGTCCATTTTCTCTGTCTTCCCTGCCTGCTCACTTGTCATTCCTCAGGTCTCCTTTATTCCCATCTCACCCTTTACCTTAATCATACCCTCCCTCTCCGTTTCCTCCCCTGCCATCAGGTTATCAGAAAATGTCTCATATCAGGCCTACAGGATTTCCTTAATGGACACAGGAAGGCTGGCTGGAGATTGTACACATTGATATGAACAGGAAACAGGTCATCTTGGTTTCTATTGGAGGAGGGAGATGAATGAAGGGACAGTGCCTCGTGCTTCATGGAAAGATGTGGTTAGAGATTTAAAATCGGACTCAGGCAGAAAGTAATGTGGCTCTATTTGGTGGGAGAGAAAGGCGCATAAGGATGAAGAGGGAGAAGCAGAGATGGATGGAATCGTATCCCCGTCTTTCTGAGTACATCCACCTCCAGTGACCTCCATACAGACTTTTAAATTGCAGGAAATTAAATACCACGGATGGAATTCGCAGACCTCACCTCCGACAATAGAGCACACAGCTGGAATCTCAATTTACCCGCTCACCTCAAACCTCCTCATGTCAAACCATTCTCAGAAGTCTTAATTCACATGTCCACATAAATTTGCATAATGAGTGACATCCAGTTTCTGAAAAGCCTCTTCCCAATTATATCAGAGGTACAATGATCTTTCAGATTGCTCTTTGGAAAAACCTGGCTTTGCTCAGTCTGCAGGTAGTAATCACTAATCGCTGGTAGTAACCTAAACTTAACTTGGGTTTAACTAGCTCTTGTTGTCTATTTCAACTGAGCAATGGAAATTATACAATTCGACCATGTTATTTAAAAAATGACATGAATTAAATACTTGATCTTAATATTAACTGATCCATTAATTACTCAATAATAATTAAACACTTAACTCGTCCAACCATGAGGGTTTTAAAAAAACACAAAATGTACAGGTACAGAGCCTTTCTCAGTGTCCACTTTTTGACAATTAAAAAAATGATACATTTTTTTTTTTAGCAATTAAAAGAGGTTGGTAAAGCTTTATAATTCACTAGGGGCAAGCCTTTCTCAAAAACATGAGCAAACAAATGAATAGCTGATCATAAAGCTCCATAACACACCACACAGATGGAGTCAAAATTGCCCTTAAAGTCCAGGTATTATAGGACAGGTTAACACTGGATGTTATAAAATGCTAAATATAGTTGGAAAAATTGTGAGTGAATTAAAAATATTATAAATGACCCATTACAAACCATTTATAAATGACTAAAGGTGCTCACAGATAATCTTAGTCATAGCCATAAGACATATATTATGTATTACTGCTACACTTATAATGTCCTCGACTGAAAGTGTTGAATGATAATCCTCTTAAAAAGTAAATTTACTTTTGTGGCTGTTTGTGGCCATTCCCAGGTAAACAACACTATCCATGTGAACTCTGTGGATGTGCCAGACAATGATCTGATGGCAACGAATGGTGTGGTCCATGTGGTGAAGAACATACTCTATCCTGGGGGTAAGAACCGTATACACTGACATGCAGTGATGTCATGAAAATGGTGTTTTTGAATATATTACATTACGTTGTGCATTATGCATATTGCTTGCAGACCTCCCTGTGGGCCGCGAGGACCTCCTGGTTCTTCTGAAGAAGCTTATCAAGTACATCCAGATAAAGGTAAAGGAAAAACAAAAGGCAAATCATGCAGTGTGCAGATCAAAAAGCATCCATCATTTTTCTGTTATTCATTGTGCATTTTTATGTATATTTTTTTTGTTGTCCACACCTTCTATTTCTGTTCTGCCTGCTTTTTGCTCTCTAGTTTGTGTCTGGCTTTTCTTATGCTGAGATCCCACTCACCTTCATCAGTAAGTTTCCTCAGTGCCATTCATATGCTCATATGAGTTTCATTTGTAGGATGGACTGAAGCTATTTTTTTTTTTTTAATTATATTTTACAGAGAGGACCATCACCACTACAACCCATATTGTTGAAACGGGTGAGACCACAGCTATTTACCGTATATTAATAGTCAAATCTACTGTCTTGGTCATCAGGTTACTTATCATTAAGGATCATGAGTTCAAAGACATGGTTTTGAAAATAGTTCATGTCATCCCATATCTGCACACACTGAGTCATGCTCTTTGTTCAGTAATGACTCAGTGCCTCTTCAGAGTAATCCAGCCTGTATCAACATGCATATTTCATACATGTTATCGCTCTATGGCATCTTCCAGGGCCCTTCTCCTAAGGTGTCTCTCCGCCTGTCCACTCTCACTATTGTTTAAATACACTTGGATCACTTGACGTTTTTAATCAGGTCCTTTACTGATGAGGTAATTAGGCTGTCAAAGCTTGGTTAGAGACCACAGAGGACTCTTGGACGCTGTTTGTTCAGTTTGGATCCAGTCCAGCGCACTTCCAGACAGTTGGGAGTGTGTCTCGGTGTATTGGGTAACACATGGGCAGATGAGGTCCTTTTGCTCTATGGTGATAAGGTACATTACTCAGACTACAGGGCAGTAGTTCTCAACTTGATGGTCAGGACTCCCTCTATACAAATTTATTATCACGGCATTTCTTTAATCTAGTTTAGCTTGTCTTTTTGTTTTGAAATATTGAAGTTCTCAGGCCCAGCTACAGATTAAAGTGTTAATACACCTTTTTATTAACTATTCAATTAGATTTTACTAAATTCTGTGTTCTGGTGCCACCTAAGATAAGCAACTATCTTTTGTCAGAATCAAATTCAGAATATAAGATTCCAGGGAAGGGACAAACAAGTTAAACTTTTTGCATAGGTACAACATAGGCTCACAGTATGAACTCAAATTAATCCCCATGGAAGAAACTTCAATGAAAATTTGTTCTTTTACACGCAGACTTGAAACTGAACAATAAAACCTGAAAATTAATCATAAATGAGAACACATTTGGCCATACAAACATTGTAGCACACACAACCCTGACTGTTTGCACACACACATATCCCATATGTGTGCACATATTGAGAGCGTACATATACACATTTTCACACGCACACACACACACACACATACACATTTTCACACTCGCACGCACACACACACACACACACACACACACACACACACACACACACACACAAAGACATGTAAAGTTTATTTCATTTTCATTTTATTACTAATAACATTACATAATCATTAACAATAATAATACTAGTATCCAGATCATGAAAGTGCTTGTTGAAATTTTGATACTACTTTGATACCATACACTGGAGAGAGAAGGGAACATGAGGCAGAAAGGGGGTCCAATTCAAACAAATTGTATCACAAGTATATATGTTATGCTATTTTGCACCGTGGACCACCAGGACACCCAGGGTAGACATGATCCTCATAAATATATTCAACTTGCCAAGCAAACCATCTAGTATTATGCTTAAATTACTGGATGAAAAACTCTCAGAGAGGGACATGAGTCTGGCAGTGATTAAAGGACTCAGCCACGCGTCTGGAGCCCTCGGGCCAAAGATTAGAAACTATCAGATACGAAGACACATGTGTCAGCTTTCATGTCTTGAGGGATCACATAAATACTGCCACGCAAGTAAATCATGATTCAGACACAGAGAAAGTAGAGGGAGAGAATAGAAAGTAAAAAAAAAAAATGTCTTTGGCTGAAGTTTCTGGCATGTCATGTTTAATTCAAAAAACGATTTGTTGGGTTTGCAAGGATTATCTGAGTTTTCAGCAGTGCTCTGGAATTTATTGACTGGTGCAAATCTTGCAGAGTGAAGAAAGTGTAGAGGTAATATGTAGCATTTTCTCATTAGATAGTCGTAGATTAGTCGTAAATATTCCTCTGCTAATTCAAGCAAACCTGAGAAGCAGCATTACTAGAGCAACATCGAAGAACTCCTGTCCAACAGACTGTAACGAGATGCTTAAATGGCAACAAATGGAGGAGAAAATTAAATCATTTAAAATGTTTTATGGGGCTGTGTAGTGTATGATCAGCAGTTATTAAAACCTTTTAGCATTTACAACAACTGTTGAATATACTACACACGTCGACTTTTCTCGCTCAGTACGCTTTAAATTGTTTAATCTGGATACCAGCCACCTCCCTTTCGGCTCATTATAGAGAAGAGTCTATTACAGATTGTAGGAGTCCATTACAGATTACCTGTCTGCATGTCATTTTTAAAGGATGTTTAAGCACTTTCCTCTCCTGCTCCACAGTCCCTGAAATAACCAAGGTGACCAGAGTCATCGAAGGGGAGCCCACCTTCACCAAGGTTACCAGGGTCATCGATGGGGAGCCCTCCTTCACCAAGGTTACCAGGGTCATCCAGGGAGAGCCCTCAATCACCAAAGTAACCAGAGTCATTGGAAGTAAGTTCCTCAACATTTGGAGAAATTTGGAGTAATTCTCATTATCTTGGTCCTCGTGAACAGTTGTTGTTGATTGCATAACTGCTAACAGAATATGTTTTGGTAGCTTAGAAGTCAAAGCTAATTCACCCCAATTCTATACCATTCATGTTCAAAAAACATCTGGAAGTCAACAGTAAAGTGAACCCAAAAACCTCTTTGCACTTTGAACACTGAACACATTTATGTTTCCCTAAGAAAATGTGCAAATTTGAAGTGATTATAATAATTTATTATATTATATATTATATTACATTACAATGATTTTATAATAAAATCTAGATGTAGCAAGTTTTTCACATTTTTTAGCAAATTGGCCTTGTAACCTGCTACCTCGTATTATGACTATTTGTGACAAACAGATATGATCCATACTGTTGAAAAGAAAGCAAAATTGTAGTAACATAGTTCCTTTATTTGTCTTTTTATCCAACGCAGCACATGGTGGTGAGCTGGATGCAGATGGAAATTTGAGCAAGATTGTGGAGGAAGGTCAGTTTCTATCAACACATTAACTCACATAAAGGGTACATTAGTCTACAGCCAAGCATTTTAATGCATCCTCTAACAGCTCTCTTAACATACGCATCAGTGGCCGTGTTGATCATGGCTAATTCAGCATCCTCATCTAATGTTAATTCCATTTCACCTCATTCCCTCGGTGATCATTAATCAGCCATCAGACATTATCAGCTGCATGGTGTGAACCATTTGAGCTTAAAACCTACAGAGATGTGTAGCATTAATTTGTGTTCAAAGCATTTTATTAAATTGGTGGACCACAAAATGACTTCACTTAGGCCTCATTGGATTTCCTGTAATAAATAGAGGATTTGAAATACATTTTTAGGTTTTTCATTTGTTTCGATTGTTTGAGCAATGCACAGCAGAAGAGGTTTCATTTATCACTGATACACTGATACAGTTCACATAAAGTGTTTATCCATCAGGACTGTTGTCATTTTAGGCCTATTACAGTATGTGAGTTGAACCCATTCTATAACACCATAATCTTTTTACATTTCCCTGCAACTTATCATACATGATTTTTGTCTGATTCCAAACATGCGTGGGTCATACTAGAGGTAACCAAGGTTAAGAAGCTTCTGGAAAGCGAGATTCACAAGTTCCAGGAGGAGGAGATCAAGCGAATCGTAGAGGGAGGTTAGTCGGAGAAAATAAGTCAACAAGGTTGAAAACTGAATGGCATGAGCATGTGTACACCATAAGTTGCCTGGAGCAGCCCAGATGGCTGTGTTTCACTTGGTTGTGCCAAGCATCTGAAATTTGCATCCTGATTGTTCCTGCTTGTTGTGATCTTTATGAAGACTAGATATGTGGCCTTGCTTGTTTCTGAAAAAAGATTATTGATAGTAGCAGAATTGCAGTCTTTAAAGTGAAATGCATTTTTTCAGACATCAAATCACTTGAAGGTGCAGCCAATATCATTCATAAGTTTAGAATACCCTGTATTCTAGAATATATTCTGTTAATTGGCTCCACATGTGTTTCCATATAAGCTCAAGGTTTAAAAACAATAAAGATAAAATAAAACTATAAATTATGGATGATATTCACCTCACCACTGGCTGCTGATGACTTGCATGTGGTGGAAGATCTCGGATTGAATAATTAAAGGCAGATTCACCCATGCAGAGCTTCATTTGCATGTGCTGGTGATTGTTTGGACTGCTCTATTCAAATATGTGAAGTGAATTTGAAACACCTGAATGGAAACAAATTTAGAATACCATAAACCATCCTGCAAGGGTGTATCTGCCAGTGTTACAAATTACTCTAAAGAATTCAGTATGTTTACAACTATCACTGTTCCTTTTTTTTTTTTTTTTTCCCCAAAAACAGTCCTTTTCTATGTGTCACCATGTTTCCTCACACAGCATGCACACCTGGCAGCCAGGTTTAAAAAGCTGACTAATGGAAGGAAAACTACTACAGTGCAAATGAATGTTTAATAGCTGTGGTAGTTTTGTCGCTTCCTGACCACCGTAATGTCGGGGGAGAATCACAAATCAGTAATAACTTGCTATAATAAGTGGTGAGCAGGGCATGTTTTACACCCTGTTCCTGGGTTCTTGCAGGGTGTTAAAACATGTCTTGGCCAACCTCCATTAAAAAATATCACAAGCTTGTTCTGGTTTATGATGTTTGTGTAAGCTCAGTAAGTATACTATGCAGGAGGGCAATTGATTTTTACAGCCCCACTGAATGGTTAGAGACACATAACTTCTGTTCCTTGTAAGATAGAGCCAAGTTGGTGATTTAGTGCCTCCCATGGTGCACCATGATGATGTGGATGTCTGTTCATCTCACCATTTATCCACCTCTCTCCATTTATCAATCTCTCTGTCAGTTTGCTTGTCTCTCAGGCAATCCATTTGCTTGTCCCTCAAGTTTAGTTCTGATGATGATGATGATAATGATGATGATATGTGTGTATGTGTGTGTGTGTGTGTGTGTGTGTGTGTGTGTGTGTGTGTTTGTAACATATAACATGGCATTTGGGTGAGCCCAGCTGAGGCCAGTGGGTGAATGGCTGTTGTGGGTTTAGGGGCAAGTGAGCTTCAAACAACATCACCATGTTAACCTCCTGCTTCACTGGTGTCTTGGAGCTTGTGGGCTAAGAAAAATAATTAACGCTGAGCTTGTGCTGAGCGCCGCCTTCCACACTGTACCTCGCATCTTTGTGTGCGTCTGTGTGGATGTGTGTGTTCTGTATACTGTACATAGGCTTGACTATGTGTTGGCGGTGTTAAAGGAGGTGAAGGCGGGGTGTATGTACCTGTCAGTCTGTGCGTCTGTCAGTCAGTACATGTTGTTAAGTCATTAAACGACTTTCAACACCCTTCTCCGCTGCCGCTCTAAAGGTGGAACCGGCTACACCGGCGTGAACGAGCCTCATATCATTGAGGGTAGGGCCTCCTTAAATGAACTCTTCATACCCAGAAGGTTTCTTTGAAATATTTGTTTCCTTTCCTCCTTGAATTGATCACATCTACAATGTGGTAAAGTGACATTAAAGACACTGTCAAGTTGTCATCAATGATATGTCATTTGAAAGTACGCCAGACAAGTGGTTTCTTCAAGGTGGGAAAGAGAGAATGGTGCATTTTCAGACTGATATATGAAACTCCATACATGGTACTGTATGAGAGCGCCAACCTGTTATGCATTTTGTATCTAATGGTTTTGTTTTACATGTTCAGGTCCGGACTTCTCTCAGATCACCACCATCCATGGTAACCCAAATCTGATTGATGCTGAATCAGAGAGAATCACCAAACTCATTAAAGGTGAATATTCTATTTATGTTAAAATTATGGCATTATTGCTGATCAGCTGAGGACATGCTGCATTTCAGCATTAAACCAGTAGTTAATCTAACAAACTTCCAGGTGTCCATATAAATAACTTTGTGACAGTGTGTATGGAATGCCTATAGGGTGACGATTCGCCTCCTTTTCCCCACAATATTATGTTGTAAAAGTCTCCTTATTTCACCGGCAGGTTTTCTTTGGCATTCAGATTCACCTGCCGATGCCAAATAGTGTTTACTGGTTGCTGTGTGTGTGGGTCAACACCGTTCTGTATGGTGACCATAGCACTGTCTGGTGTTGTTTCATTCCAGTGGCATTTAAGGATTTGGGAATTTGGTCCTCAGGCAGCTGAAGCATTGAAGCCACACAGAGCGGTGCTCATAAACCCCAACTGATGATTGCAATAGCAATGTAATCATCAGTGGTGATTTAAGGAGATGTAAAAATTAAATGATATTTCAGGGAATAGGGGTTGGATTGTGGTCCTATCAGAGTGTGTTTATGCTCAAAGTGAGTGACTAATGGTGTGATGTCCTCATCTCACAGAGGGAGGGAGAGGCGCTCAAGCCAAGAGACCCCCAGGTAAGAGCACAGTTGGATGATGACACATTCATCAATGCCAATGTTGGACAGCAATGAGAAGAGCCTGCCAAAAAGCACACAATCTCTGCTGGAAAATATGCATACTGAAAGTCAAGCGCAACTTGTCTTCATCAGATCTGCTTTCACACTCTCATTTTTTCCATTATCTACCTCTGACTCATTCCACTTACATTTTTACACCTTTTTGTGCATCTCCCTTCCTGATTTTTTTTTTTGTTTCATTTTTTTGTTTGTTTGTTTGTTTGTTTGTTTTGTTTGTTTGTTTTTCTGGACCCTCACCACTGATTCCCGTCATAACTTCCATCTCCTCTTTTACAGTTGGTGTGAAGAGGAGAACAAGGCTGGTCAGACGTCACCCCAAGCCGAGGCAGTGAATCCAGCACCTTCAGGCTCACAGTAGAGACCAACTGCATCACCGGTGCTCCTGGTAGAGTACTGGAGGTTTGAAAAACTGTGGACCACTAGGGAGAGACACCATCAATCTAGCTATTTCTTTCTCAAAACCACCAATAAAAATGAATGTTTACTATTCTATCTGGACCATATGTGATAAGCATGATGCATTTTGGCAATACAGTGAAATTAGAAGTACCCTACATGTAAGTAATGTAAGTATGCAAGGGAAATATGAATTTTACTGTAGTGGTGTGATGGTGGTGACAGTGTGAGCTTTATTCTACCTTGGAGAGATTTTTTTTTTTTTTATTAAATTGTTTTCTTGTCATTTTTTTCAAACAGATGGTATAGGAAGATTTTTGTATGCTTTTTATGGTGCTGGCATTCTATACAATGGATGCATCTTTGAATCTCTGTAAATTATCCAATGCTAATTAAAAGACATGACTCATTTTCATTCCTTGTTCATTTTCCCATTTCAGTAATTGCTTACCTCTTTTTTTTATTCTGTCAGCGTGGCTTTAAATCAAAAATATTGGATGCTGTTGAATGTGAGCTTTAGTTTGTTTGTCATTGTACAACCTGGCCTCACAAGCCTGTACTTGTTTTTACCTCTGTGTCCTCGAGGAAGCAAGTGGTCAATAAATGTTTGAGTAAAATGTGTACAACCCCCTCTGAATAATGAAGTCATTAGCTACACACACCACACACACACACACACACACACACACATTCATTATGAAAAAAAGTGGAAAATTTGTGCAGTACAAATAATGCATAATAACAATAATGCTGATAACAGTGCAACTGATAACAAGTTTATTTTAATTTTAACTTATGTCTCATAAGAGCACTAAATGAATTTCAAAAGTGACTCAAAACACCATAAAACCATGAGGGAACTTTTTCTATGACTCTAAAGATAATTTAGCTGAATATGACACCTGAATAAAAGCATCACAGATGAACAAAGGGCATTACCCAGATTATATAGCACATTTTAGACTCAACTTTAGCTGTTGTATGTGAATTTCTTCATTTTTGATTTAGCTGTGTTTTTAGATGAGTGTTCTGAGCGCTCAAAAACGGAGTGACATGTAAAAAGCTGTTTTCCAAAGCACTGCCAGATTTTATGAAGTTTGCCCATTAGAAAGAGCAGAGCACTCTTTATCTCTGATGTAAACCTTTAACACACTGTTTACCATGGGGCATACCAGGCATAGTTTATTTATGATTACTACTTGCTTTCCAGGCCACATAAAATGCCCAAGGACAGGTGAACAAACCAATAAAAACAATATCAGTAATGTGCAACCTGTTATACAGACTTGCATAAGGACACTATTTTGCAACCCTCTTCATTGGCATTTTTTATATACTGTTTAACCCTCTTTCTTGATCAGCTTTCTCATCTGATTTATTTATAAGCTGCATCTATTTCACCATCACCTGCTTCTTACATTTGGCATACACACCTTCAATAATATTTTCACAGAGGTGAGTTCAGCATAAATATAAGGATTTGTTCTGCAGAGAAGAGCAAGTTCTTCCTTATGAGTATTTACACTTGAAAATTTATTTTGGACAGTCTTAGTGAATAGTTGTTAATGAACTGCAATTTGATTTTCTTACAGTTCAAATTAAAATAGATTGTGATCATTCACCGAACTGCACATTTTGTGTTTTTTTTGTTTTTTCTTTTGCACATTTGACACTCCAGATGATGTCATTTTACAATTAGGCTATTTAAATGTGAATAAAAATAG
>NC_043993.1:13804184-13934184 GCF_902150065.1 Myripristis murdjan | reverse complement strand
TTCATGATAGATGTACTGTGGCACTGAAGCAGTTTGTAGCCACTCCAAATGTTTCACAGTCACCGCTCTCAGACTGAGTGGTTGGATTGTATTCATTAGAATGTATTGGCTTAAAGGACAGATGTGCAATGGTGAACTCTACTTTTTCTACTTGATCTCCAGGGTTAATGCTCAACTGGAACAATATTATAATCCAAAATGTGCTCTAGTTACATGCTCTGCCTATAGAATAAATACCAGGTTAACATGGCCGCTCTTTTCTACTGAATACGAGTCACAATCACACTGTGATTGTGACACTGCCAGGAGTGTTTCACAAAATAGCTGCTGAATTCAATATCCCAACCCTCACCACGTTTTCAGTCATGTGACAGTTACACAGTTTGCCAGAGTGGATGATGTGGTCTGCTCGACAGAATTTCACATCACTGAAGTATGACTCTGGTCTCCAAGCTTCAACAGACAGTAACACGTGCAGCAACCACCCAAACCAGAGCAGGATTTGATCAGTAAAGCCATTTGCAATTCTGGCTGGTAGAGTTTCTCTATAGAGAGTGTAATTAATGTGATCTCCGAGTCTGTGGAGAGAATGATGTCACGCCATACAGATGCCCTTTGGGAGCAGAAGCCAAAGGAGAAGGCAGCACTGCTCCAGCACTTGTGTTGCATGAATTACTGTGTGTGTGTGTGTGTGTGTGTGTGTGTGTGTGTGTGTGTGTGTGTGTGTGTGTGTGTGTGCGCGCGTGTGTGTGCACTGACTGATCAAAGAGGTATACATGAATCTGGAAGTGTATGCATACTCTATAAGGAAAAGAGGTATTGTGCAATTCATGGCTTTGTATAACTAATACACACACACACACACACACACACACACACACAAGCACATGCACACACACACACACATACTATGGTCTTGAGACTTTGAGACTAACAGACTTGATTTTGACATGTTTCAGTCAAAAAAATTATTAATTGCTTGGTACTCATTTTATTTGTTTAGTTCCCATTGTATGATGAGACATTAGCCCTTTCACAGGGATTTATGCTGCGTAATCCACAGATAATTTAAAAATATATAAAATAAATTTATATTGTTGTACATTGACAGTGTAAGCACTCAGGCGTGTATTTCTCGTAAGATAGAGAAGACACTGCCTCAGTATTTCATGTTCCACTGCCTTTGATCCAGCCATGGCTGCCAAGAATGTCACCAAGCACTCGCAGCTTCCTTCAGAAGTGGAACTAAAGCTAGCCAAATGAAATACAAATGAAAGGGATTCAGAGGACCCTCACCAAAAAAGAGAGCACCACAAATGCAAGACTGCGCAGCTCATTGACACCAGGATGGGGGGAGAAAATCCCAGGCTGACTCCGATTTGACAAACTCAAGTTAACTTTGCGCCTGTTGAGTCTTTAGTTGGGGACTGCTGAGCCAGAGTATTATATTAAATGGAGAAAGAGTCGAGAATAAAATGTTTCAAAAACATCTCCCTCTCCAACTTTTTGACAGATCACACCCTGAGTAAATATAACATTTTAGTTTAGCCTGTTTCTATTTCAGGTACTTTTCCATCATATATTATTTCCTAGACAAGTATGGCAAGGAGTCTCTCAGTTAACAGTAGCCCAGATAGATCCTTGCCAAGGCAAATAATGACTCTTCTTAATATTGCAGACAAAAACATAGGGCAAATGATTTTCAATAACGCTCATTACAGTAAGATCAATAAATAAATATGTCAGTTTAGGCCAGAGTGTGTTTTTACACTGACTTTGATACAACCCAGATCCCAAGCAGAGAAGGTGGTCTACCCGTATCCAAACTGTCTGCAGCTCTTTGTTTCCATTTTTCAGACTATTTCCCTGAAAAGCAAAAAGGCTTGCCTGACTGAAATTCAAGACATGCATTAGAGATGTGGTATATGTAGTCAAGCCTTTCTACTGAGAGATCAACAAAACTAAATGCATGTCGCAGGTATCTTTTTCAGACATCTCAAAAAATGGAAAACACAGGTGTAGCCGAGAAATATTATGAAGGTGAGATTTATTATGTCAGCCTCCAGAGGTGGAAACACTTGCTTCAATAATTACATTAGTAAACACAGTTAATATACTTATTTCTAGTGCCTTTGCATGGCCTTGTTAAAAAACATGCATGTATTTTAACAAGGAATATCTATGTACATTTTCATAAACATTTCCTTTAACCATCTTTTTTTATTATTATCATTATAATATCTCTTTATACCTGTTTTGCGAAAAGAAAACCAACGTAATTAAACCACATGAACCATGTGAGGATGATGATGTGAAGGCAGCGGTTGAGGAGCAGGAAGATGAGGATGTCACACTTTATTGCCTCAGTTTGGCAGGAGCAAGAGAGCTTTAGTGATATGAGATTTTTTTCTCTTGACTTTTTTATGGATGGCCTGCAGCAGAAAATCTGTATAATTTCTGTAGGCTATCTTTGAACATAAATTACAAGCAATGTGCTGTTTAATAATTTAGACTGGATTATTCAGAAGCAATAGATTAAATTAGTTTTATACTCCATAACAGGGCACACATGTACATCTTGGAAATAATTTGTGACTCTGGTATAGCTAACTGGCTGATTGCACTGAAATTGTGATGACACTATTGAGTAAATCACTGGCTAAACTGATACTAGTTGCACCCCTTTTTTTAGGCAAGCAGCTGCCTTGTGCCTGCTTTAGTAAATCAGGGGGTTTATGCCTCAGTACATTTTCAAATGTCACATTTCTTTGTTAAAATGGCTTATCAGTCTTGTCACTTTGATATTCGTGGTGTGTTTTGGGTTTGTTTTTTTTTTTTGTTTTTGTTTTTCATGCCAAAATGGTAATTGATGAAGACACACATAAACCCAGGATTTAAATATATGAAAGCAAGTACACACTCTGCATTCACAACCCAGCCTTGACAACTCCCTAACACAGAACATGCACAATGACATCATCCAGTACCAGCCATGATCACAGAGCTGTTTTTCCATCAGCGAGGAGCAAGGGGACACAAAAGAGGGAGGGAAGGAGGCAGAGAAGGACCAGAACTGAAAACAGATTACAACAAAGTACACAAAGGGAAGAAGGTGGTGTGCTTACTGTCACAGTTGCTGATAATGTACTGGTGACGGGAGCACGGGCAGCACCTGTTTTCTGTGACCATGGGGGCGGCTCTTCCAGCAGATGTTGGGGTGTCTGACCCCAATGTCTGGACTAGTCAAGAACATCCCTCGGGGCTTAAACAATGTGCAGGAACGTCAAATATAAAGATTTTTCAGCAGCTAGAGATTCAAAACTTGGTGGTTTTCCAAGGAAGCAGGCTCTCAAGTCTGAGATTTTTTTTTTTTTTTTTTTTTTTTTTACATACAGTGAATGTTGACTTGAAGTTTTGACCTGATTTGAAGAGCTCATCTGCTCTGTAAGGGCAAAGCCAATGCAGTGGAGCATCTTCCAAGAACCTCTAACACAGTGAAAATACGAGTTCAAATGTGCTCAAGTTTGGAAATGTTCACGGAAGTCTCTAACTGCATGGGGAAAACTGGAATGTTGTTGCAACATCATAAAGGCATCCACACTTGTATTTTGACAAAAAATCAAAATAAGCAAATTTATGTCTGCATTAGTGCAGTGAGGTCCAGTTAAAACTTGATCCTTATTGCTGTAAAGGCGACAGAATGATTATCAGAATGATTGGCTTGTTTCATTGTGTCATTAAAATGTGATTTACAGTCCAGAAACAAATGCATCATATTTTCCATTTTGTTTTGTTTTTTCCTCCATTCATTGGGTTTCCAACTCATTCACCTTTTTTACATTCAGTTTTTTTACAAATACAAGTACAAATACATGTTTTACGTCACTGACCACTTCATGCCTGCCATTTACATCAGGCCTGTCCATGATAGTGAATTCCTGTACTGCATTAGTTTAATTTTTCCTGTAAGTGGCAAGACATGCGATTGATTCATTAAAAAAAAACTACTATACTACTAGACTAGACTATTCTAGGCTGCTATAAAATTCCAGCAAAGAAAAACAGTTATAATGTTTGAAAGAAGTGAACCATACTGTTTTTTTTTTTTGTTTGTTTGTTTGTTTGTTTGTTTTTTTGTAATTTCATGGTCAAGCATAAATCTTTGCCTTGTTTTCTTTGTTACTAAATAAGCATTCCCAAGTATTTGAAGCACTAGATTGGTTATTTGTCATGATAACACATACAAGAAAATGGATCAACACTTGAAACAATTGCAGCAGCCCTTGGCATTAACTCTACATCTGGGGAACACATTTTGAAAAAGAAGTCCGTGTATGAAAACTGTCAGATATATTTCTTCCCGCCAATGACTGTGCCTTATATCTGCTAATTTAATACAGCAAAAAAGCAGTAATTTTCTGTCTTTTTAACATGTCATTTGAATTGACTGGTAATTACAAACACACACAGATAAATACAAATAGATCCTTAAGTTGCTGTACCACCCTGTAGCTAAATTTGACCATCTCCAATCTCAGTACTTCAAAAACTGCAAAAAAGTGTAATAAAATCTACAGCTGACTTTTTCAGATTTTCTATAACAAGACAATTAAACAAAAGGTTACACACACACACACACACACACACACATGTGGTTTTATGTGGTTCCAGGTCTCATAAATCACTTGAGCACGTTCATCTCTTGGACCATTTTCACAGATTTGCTTTCCTCATCAGTAAGCTCAAGAGTCTCGACCAGTGTGTCTCCGCATGAAAACTGAAATGTAATTTAGCTTGTAGCTGGATTTACCAGGACAAGCTCGCTCATTTTATAAAACTAAAACCATATGAGCTTAAGCTTTATCTAAGACAGTTTTTTGCTCCAGCTGCTGGCTATTTCAAGGCATCTGTTTCAAGACTTTATTTTGAAAGGGAAGGGAAATAGTTTTAATAGATGAAGCTTTTTTGTACCCCTTCTATTTTTTCAAATTATAGGATTTTCCATAATCAGTTTTACAATACCCACTCACTCACTGACACCCAGTCTCAGTTTAAATGATGATACAAACTATGATCGATGTCAATACAATGATTAAAAAAACAGGACATAAATGATTCCAGGTTTTCCATAAAGACAGTTATCGCTGATCCCAGTTGTGTACCCATGTACCCATAAGATTGTGATTAAATTGCCTGTCAGTCACAGATACAGCAATGATGCTTGAAAAAACTCAAGTAAAACACTGGATTGCCTTTTGTGAACTGTAACAGATCACTGCTTGTATACCAAAACATTTTGCTGCAATTTGTTCTAAGCAATTACAGGTGTTACCAGGTATTCCTGTTAGATGGGTGAATTTGGTTATTTCATTTATTTATTTATTTATTTGAACTGTATTTAATAGGGATGATGCAAGTTAATATACAGCAGTTCAAATACAGAGCATGAAACTGATGTGCTGCACACAGATTTCAGAGCTATTGCTAATTTTCAACTCTTGTCCCAATTTGGGGTTTTGCATGAAGAGTGTAATATACAGATTATATAATCAGAAAATCACAATATACAACAGATATGAAAATGAAAATGCCTATTTTAAAATTTCTTAATTGATGTCTTCTAATTTAGCTTCATCAGCCTCTTGAATATGAAAGGAATCTGGTTATTCTACAGCTACTGTATAAGTTTATGGGTGGACCATCATGATTTTTTTGTCAGTTCTACTGATTGTATAAAGTACTCTGAAAGTTGTGCTGCCATATCCAGGGAAATTTTATCAAAAGCCTCAGCTGTGATATTCCAGCATATGTTGCAGGTATGTGTTTTACAGGTTACATTTTGGACAGATTCCTGCAGGAATCGGGCCATGAAAAGTCAAAGAGTCTGTGAACTGAATGTAGAGCCACTGGATGCAAAGCTAAGTCATGGGGTCATACAGCATGAATAAACTCCATTTAAGAAGCTTAGTCTCTACAGAGTATGTATTATTTAGTCCTTGTTATGTAAATACCCATGACTACTAATTATACAAATGTGTTATTCAAGTGGAGACAAGGTCAGTGAAGGTAAGTGTGTACAAACTTAATCATTACATAAGGGATTGCAAATAAAAGACATCAATTTCCATTTAATTTTTTCCCCCACAATTTATTCAGCTTCTCTATACTGATTTGGGGCAGATTGTGTAGACAATCTAGTCTGCAGAATCTGCCATGGTTGTAGGATATAAACCATGAAGCTAGAAAGTTCACGCGGGGGGGGGGGGGGGGGGGGGGGGGGGGGTTGCCTCATTTAATACACCTCTATATGGGCACCATTAGCACAAAGCACATGAAGACGGTACTCAATTTCTTGCCATATTCGCTGTAGCATAGTCTCATCAATGGTGGCAATGCCATCAGTGATCTTTTACTGAAATACACAAATGCAATGGGATTAAAAACTTTGATAACCACTGAGTACATAGAACAAATCTGATTAACATATCTCATCAATTGCTTTTGTAATAGATTTTTTAAATTGTATAGAAACTTTGTGGACACCCTGTGCATCCAATATGGCTATATCAATTTTACAGAAACTGTGTCATTTCACATGAAGAGGGCAATACATCAAGTATGATGCAACTGTCCAAATACAGTACTTAAGGAGTCCTCTGTATCATACTTTCACCTCAGTGTTGTTTGGACTTAATCTTTTCTCTCTTTCTTCTGCAGCAGAGGAACCTGAACATAGCCAAAGTAGACAGCAGTAGCACAGTCACAGCTGTCAGTAACACCAGCAAAACATCTAAACAGTAGTATGAATACCACGGCATCCTATAAGCCTCAGTACGCAAGTGAGGAGCCCCTTTGTGGCGCATCACATACTCCAACCAGAAGATGGCGTGCTCCATGGGAGGTATTGGTTGGTCCTTGTGCAGACGTGACAGTCTTTGCATGTTCTGTCTGTAACTGGCTTGGTGAAGAACTTCTTTCAGACCCTGCTCAAAACTTTTCCCATTAACATCGGCTAGTTCTATGATTTTTGAAGCTCCTCTCTCCTGCAGACGTAGAAGGTTGTCATATTGGTCGAAGAACAAGGGTATACCGAGCACTGGGACACCATGGTAAATGGCTTCCTGGACTCCATTGGTTCCTCCGTGAGCTACAAAAACTTTGGTCTGGGGGTGGCCTAAGAGGTCCTTCTGGGGCATCCAGTTAACGAGCAGGGTGTTGTTGCCCACAGTAGAGGGCCGTTTACCAATGTGCCTCCATATCACCTGGTCATGAAATGAACAAAATCATTATGAATTTGTATCTCTTCTTCAAGAAATTTTCTAAATTTGTGCACTGATTTTATCATTGTCTTATAAAAACTGAAAACAGTGGCATTTGAATTCTAATTTGAATTATAGAAAGTTACCCAAGCGTTTACATTCTAAACTATTTTGAACTGAATATTTTGACTTTAAAAATATTTATTATTAATAACGTATTATTTTTCACTATTTTCTATTTTTTTTTTTTTTTTTCACTAACATATTATATTTCACTAAAAATCTGTTACCTTCTGTGGCATCTTGGCAAAGACGCTGGCGATCTCATCTGCAATGTCACTTGGCAAAGCGTTGACCAAAGTACCTAGAGTCATGATGATCACTCCATGCTCTCCAGCACTCTGAACAAAGTCCTCCAAGTCTGTTGGCAGGGCTTGGGCAGGTTTGCACTGGAAGCCTCCTATGTAAATCACATTTGGCATTGTTGGCCGAGGGAAATCGAACACAAAATCAGTCCTGAAGAGCCAAATGTCTGCCTCTTGAAGCAGGGAGATGATGTCACATCCGCCCTCAATGTACTTGTCACAGATGGCATCATAACTTGGCCCTACCATGACTTTCTGCTGGAAGATTATAATGCTGTGGAAAAAGATATTCTTCACTCTCTGAATGATACTCATCTTGTCTGTGAGGCCAGATCCTGGTACAGGAATGTAAGAGAGTGGTGAGGGCGCTATGACAAAGTGGCCTTCTCCGCTGGTGACCCAGCGAACATTGAGCACCATGGGTAGTTTGAGATATTTGGCAAGTACCACCCCAGTTGCTATAGCCGGGTCAGTGAGAACCACATCATATTGTGCATCCAGTAACTTCTTGACCATATTTTCATCATCAAAGATTTGAGTGACCATTTTAGAGGATAATACATGAGCCTCGGAGATCATAGTGAGGAACTCCTTGGTGAGTTTGAAGAATGTAAGCGCTGATGCCCGTTCTCTTTGTGCCTGAGGAAAGTATGAATAAATGTATGAATGGACAAATAAGTGATTATATGCACAATTAAGTGAGTGACTAAATATCTGAATGCAAAGAATAGAATAGAATAGAATAGAATCTTCATTGCCATGCTTTGCAATACATAACACACAGGTCAAGACACTGGACATGATTCATATACCCTGCAGAATATATACAACTATCCACAAGTAGGCACTCAGTAGAGAACGGACCACCTGTTTAGGCTTTCTTCCTTGGAACATGACCAACCTCCCCATCAGGCTTTGTAACATTATGTGGATGTGTTCAGACATTATGTCCCTGTTGGTGCTAAGCCGCAGCCTGTAGGTAATGCTATTGTCATCAGATCTGTTCCTTTTGGCCAATCAGCATGGAAATTTGATCAGTGCCAGTTTGACCCATGACCAACCTCCCGGCTGGGTTTTGAGATTCTGAAATAGTACGCGGATGTGTTTTGGAAACCTAAGTCCTGTTTGTGCTAAGCCATTGTCACTCCCCTATGAAGCTAATTGTCCCAAAAATTTAATCACTTCTTCAAAACCTTTTTGAGGTATCCTGTTGGCGGATGTAATAATTATAATAATAATTGCAATAGTAGTAGTAGTAGTAGTAATGATAATGATAATAATAATAATAATAATAGTAGTAGTAGTAGTAGTAGTAGTAGTAGTAGTAATAATAATAATAATAATAACTGTTGGTAACTGTTATGACATACCTTCATGTGTCTCTGTAGGAACTCATCAAAAAAGCTCTCCAAAGGAGGGAACAATGGGATTGTAATGGAGGTGTACAGGGGAGATTTCTCTGTGATGTACCAGCTGGTGGAGGCCCTTATCACAGTGATGCTATGTCCCCTGGCATGGAGCTCTTCAATCAGGATCTTCATGTTGATCCAGTGGCTACCATCTACAGGGACAACCAGAATCTTTCCTCCATCACAAGGTGGTGTGAGCAACAAGGATATCAGGCATACACTGAGGAATGTGAAGACTCCACATGCATAATGGGACGGCATTTTGCCTAACATGTAAGATAGAGAAATTACAATGTAAGATATAACACTTTACCTGCAAGCAACCTTCAAGTTCAAGATAAAACCTATGAGGGGTCTATGCAGAGATGTATACATTTTTGTTAGGTGAACTGGGACTAAAAATTGTCCTGTGTTGATTAAAAGTCGATGTTATGGTTTCACACTCACGGCTCGTAGTCAACTAAGCATATACTTAAAGCTGAGAAATGAGCCACAAAAAACTTTACTTTATGTTACATGGTCTTTGGAGGTTCTCAAACCACTGTAAAACATGATGTTGGGTATGCATTATTGCCTTCATAGAATGGTGGTAACATAATACTGTGCTATAAAAAGACTGCAATAATTAAATAACAGTCATAATAATTACATAACCTTCTTTGGCCACATGCAAATGCCTTGGCACTAACTAAACAAAACATTTTCTAAGCAACATATGACATGACTGCTGATTGCCTATTAGCTAATGACTCTTTAAATTCACAGGTATCTGCTCACAGTGGTGCACCAGTTGTTTTATAAAGGCTTATTTAAATATTTTCAAAGATGAGACAATGTAATTTAAATTCACTTACCCATTGCTGTCCACCAATGACAGTTATATCACTTGGCAGAAGATTTGCTGGTCCCTCTGATGAATTCCTTACATATTTGAGTTCAAACTCCAATTTCTCTATCAGCTTAATGGTCGTGTCACGGGTAAATGAGTTACATGTGGCACATGTCACATATGACGATGGTGCTGCCGTTTAGCAAACTGAATAACCTGCAAAAAAAAAAAAAAAAAAAAAAAGCAAGTACCTTTAATTACTTATGTCTATCCCAGAACTGGTCATCTATAACCTGTGTAATGCTGTCATAAACTGTGTAATGCTGTCTTTAAAAAAAAAAAATACATTAACTTCTGTTTTTAAATGCTAGTAAACCTTGTACATGTACAACTCTGCGTGTGTTTGTCTAAAAACCCCTGTGTCATGCAAGGTTTCTGCTTACATTACAGGAACCTGTGACCGCTTTCACAAGGTAATTACCATGGATTATGCACTGTTAACCCAAAACTGCCCAGATTGTCTTCATGCATATCAAGTTAGAGGTATCCCCTGTAGAAATTTTGTGCCTTTATTTTATCTATGTTTAGATTTAGTCATTTATTTGATGTATACAGGAAATATACAGGAAATTTATATTTGTGCCAACTATCATCACTAGTGGGTACATAGCTTATACATCGAAATGAACCTGGCTTCGGTGGTGCATGTTACCTCAACCAACCTCTGCTGGTTGAGAGCATGATGATAACAGCGGATCAAAAATGATGTCAAGTCAACAATGCCAAAGTATTGGCAATTTAAGCACCGACATATGTTTGCAAAGGACATTCCCTCTAAAATATGTGAAAATCAAATATTTTAACAAACAAACAAACAAACAAACAAATGATGAGGACTTTCGCCCTTTTTAATCTTCCTTGACCCAAACAGAGTACGCTTTACCATGCTCTAAATCTAAATTGATTTTTTCTTTTTAAAAAAAAAAAGATTTTTTTTTTTTCTTATTTATATTATTGTTGTTGGTGGTGTTTTTGTTGTTGCTGAGGTTGTTGCTGTTGTTAGTAGGAGTAGCAATAGTTGTAGTAGCAGCAGTAACAGTGGTAGTTGTGGCAATATTAGTTGTAGTGTCAGTGGTAGAAGTGGCAGTAGTAGTAGTAACAGTAGTAGTAGTAGTTGTTGCAGTTGCTGTGGTAGTAGTAGTAGTAGTAGTTGTGGTAGTAGTAGTAGCAGTAGTAGCAGTTGTGCTGCAGTAGTTGTGGTAGTAGTAGCAGTATTAGTAGTAGTAGGGAGAAAAAAATGGGTGCAAACCTCGGGAAGAAACTTTACACAACACTCGGGTGGGCGGAGCAGATTTTCATGGCCCGCTGATGTTTGATATTTGCAGGGCTTCACTGATAACAGTAACAAATTTGGCCTGTGGATGCCTGGATGATATGATGTTTGTGAGGGAGTGCGCGCACACACACGCAAATACACACGCGCACGTTCCACTGTCACTAAGTATTTGATAAGCATTGCTATCTCCCTTTCCTTCCCCTTTCCAGTTGCGCGACCAAGGGCAAGGTAGTTCTTTATACACTTAGGCATGCATTCACACAAACGTTATATTCACTTACCATTTGTTGAAGAGCTAAGCACCCGCCTTCTACCATTAACGAGTTTACCTGGCAAAAACAGGGGCGTAGCATGTTCTCTTACATTTTTGTTGTTTTTGTGTTTTTGTTTTTTTTTTGTTTGTTTGTTTGTTTGTTGGTTTGTTTGTTTGTTTGTTTGTTTGTTTTTTTCAAGTGCCAACTAGTCATAGTTGAAGCCACTTATTCAGCAGTGCGCAGACAGTCTGCTTTACTATGGCCTATATAATGCAGACAGGCCTAAGAGTGGGCCACACCTCCAAAACCCACTTGGACCAGCAAACACCTCTGGCTCCTCCACCTCTTAAACTAAGCTCCTTTGACCATAACACTAGCAACAGTTCTCACTTAGAAAGCATAGTCTCTGATAACACACTGACCTAAAAAACAAAACAAAACAAAACAAAAGAGGGAGCATTACATAAATGATGAACTTTTAATGGTTTTTCACATAAAGCAGACTTTCATTCTAGAATAAGAAAAACACCCTTTCACCTTATTTAACAAAAATGAGTCAGAAATGCAGAAAATTGCTTCACTATCCTTTATTTGTCTCCATATTTGCATGTAGTAACTTGCTTGTAAACTACTGTAATAATCACAAAAAAATCAACAACATGCATAGTAGAATTATTCAGGACTGTGAGGGTTCTAGTTCTCCCTCTTTGCTGCATTTGGCCACAAGTTCTCATCGACATCACCTCTTATGTCTTCTCTGGCGATGGATACTGGAAAGTATCTTCTGAAATGTCTAATCCACCCCTGCCACATGTCTTGCCTCACCAACCTGTCATCCTTGATCTGTGGTTCCAAACGAAATCATTCTGAAGTCACCCCTTTTTATCTGTTCACTCAGAACACAAAATGAACTGCATAATTACACTATAGTTTCTCTCCTCCACCAAACTTTACAGTTGGCATAATGCAGTCAGGCAGGGAACGTCCTGCTGGCATTCACCAAATCCAGACTCGTTCATCAGACAGATAGAGAGGCGTGATTGGTTCCTCACAGAGTCCAGTGGCAGTGTGCTTTACACTGCTCCATCTGATGCTTGGCGTTGTTGCTTGATGATGTAAGGCTTGCATGCAGCTGGTCGCCATGGAAACCCATGCCATGAAGCTCCTGGCACACGGTTTTTGTGTTGATTTTAATGCCCGGAAGTGAAAGGATCTTCATATCCATAAAGGACCACCACCCATACCATCTCAGGCAGGACTGGAACTGACCGATATGATGATTTACACTTTTGGTCACTCTTTCTGATTTTTTTTTTTTTTTCTTTTTTAACAAAGCAATTATAACAAAAGGTGTATACACATACAGACACAGAGGATGTTCTCTTTTTGTTTTGTTTTGTTTTGTTTTGTTTTAATTCAATGCAGCTCCAGTCCTCATAAATGCTTTGAGAAAATTAATCTCTTGGAACAGTTTCACAGATTTGCTTTCTTCTTTCATCACTGAGCTCAGGAGTCTCAACCAGTGTGTTGCCACATGATAACTGAAATGTAATTTAGACTCTAGCTGGATTTACCAGTCATATTAACAGATTTTCATATCCTTCTGTTTTGTCAAATTATAGGATTTCTCCTAGTCATTCTTAAGAGATGTACTCACTGGCATTCAGTTAAACTGATGATACAAAATATATGGATCAATATAAAGACAAGGACTTCAAAACAGGACATAACATATGTCAAACATTGTGAATTTGTTAATGCAGTGATGCCTAAAAAAAATCTAAAAGAAAACACTGGATTGTGTTTTGTGACGTGTAACCGAGCGTTCTTTGTTTACACCAGAACATTTGCCAACATCTGTTTTATACAGTTCTTTGGTGGTTGTGCTCTTATACCATTTGGAAATTTTTCCCTCACAGCCTCATCTGTGATATTCCAGCTTCCAGTATATCTGTGGCCGCTATGCGTTTTACTAGTTATAGTTTGGACATGGGTTTCTACAGGAATCTGAGCATGAAAAGCTGTGAACTGAGACAGTTCATAGTATCAGACAGTCTAGAAATGTGTTACTCAAGTGGAGACAAGGCTAGTGAAGTGTGTATGAACTTAATCATTACAAAGGTGACTGCAAATAAGAGACAGATTTTTAAGTAAATAAATCACAAGGTATTGAATTTCTAAGATTGAAATTGAATTGGGGCAATCTTGATACACACATAAGAAACAAGGCTGACCATAAACTGATCAAACAGACACTTTAAAGGGGTTTTTTTTGTTTGTTTGCTTGGTTTGTTTTGGGGTTTTTTTGGCTCATTTTTTGAGGTTATATGGCGTGGCAGAAATGATGCATAAACATTTGAGCATAAAGGAAAGATCCTTTCCTTCTTGCCCAATCTGAAATAATCCATTGTTAACTGCAGGGGGGAAGTCGCTGTCCAGTGACATCTGGCAGCATCAAAACATAAAACAGCTTAGACAGATAGTTCAGAATAGAGATGCCATTTAATGAAGCAAACACAATGTTTGGCTTGGTGTGCTACGGTGGTGGTAGAGCACATATCACATATCAAGGTGTTGCATGTCGTCCCTACCTTTCCTGTCTCTCTCTACCTGCTATCAAAATAATCATACAAAGAAATATCTGGATTTAAAGTAATTTCTTTCATATTTACAAGCAAAATCCATTTTGAAACCCTTGTCCTCAAAAGCTATTGGAATAGGGTCCCAAACGGACTGTGATGATAAACTTGGGGCTGCTGCTGTTTGGAGACGTTCTGCCTCAGCACTTCATGAGTTGTTCTCTGCTCTGCTGCACTGCTGTCATTAATTAAGGCTCAGTGGGAACAAGATATTGGTGTACATTTACCACACACAAATGCACACACACAATTTTGGAAATAAAATATGCCTCTCTAACCATCACAAAAAAATCCTGCAACTGAAAGTGTTTCCCAGAGCATACATCACAGCACTTAGACTGTAAACGATGGATCATTCGCAGTCAGACCTGAGTTGGCATGGCTGTGGTAAAGTGGACACCCTTGTACATATGTTGTGGTATTGCTCCCATGTAAAAGCATTCTGGACTGCAGTTATTGATATGTTACCTACTACTTCAGTATGTATATAACTCCAGTAGTGTGCTTGTTATGAAACAAGTTAATAACATTCACTCTAAAATGACAAACCATCTGATTGCATTAACCTTTTTATCTGTTAAATGGACCATATTGATGAACTGGAAATCTCAAAAACCTGGGTCCTTAACACTTAAAAATGGATGGAAAACATCTTAGACCTGCTATCTCTGGAAAGAGCTGGTGCAACATGAGAAAGGATCAGATGAACTGCGGATTAAAGTAAGAACGTTGTTGTCCCAATAGAACCATGACGGTCCAAGTGACTGAATTTGATCTTTGTCTGATTTGTGGTTCCTATATCCCAGGTATAATTACACCAGCTTTAAACCAAACAAAAACAGCCCAAGATTACCTGCAATTACTTCTTTTTATCCCAGATCTGATCACTTTTAATCTGCTGGAATTTTTTAATAACCACCCATTAAATTCCAGTTTTGAATGCTGGTAGATCTTGTATGTGAGCAAATCTAAATGGGTTGAATGTCTAAAAACCTCTGTGTCATGCAAGGTTTCTGCTTACATCACGGAACCTGACCTCTTTTACGAGGTCATTAGAGCGGATTATGTACCGTTAACTCAGAAGTGCCCGGATTGTTTCCAACTACACTTGTCAGTGGGCACTTACTTAGCAAAGACTGGGCATGTTCTGTCAACCCAAGTCTCTTTGGAAGGACTTTAACAACAGTTACTGCTTTACTACACAGCCAAAACCATGGTCATGTAAAGCATGCCAAAATATGAGCAAAATATAATTTCAAATCAGAACCCAAAGTTAGAGCCCAAAATCACTGTTTACAGCCTCAAATGGCTTTGCAGGCCCACAAGTTTACAGAAACAAATCAGGATTACACTCCTTAACTTAATCCTCATGGTGGGCAATAAAAAACTCCTAAAAAAAACAAAACAATAGATGGAACGGGGACTAAATGGAAGAAATCTCGAGAAGGACCACAGAGAGAAGAGACTGCTTCATAGTCACAGGTGTGCAGTAGGTGATGAAACAGTGAGCAAATTACCAAAGCAATACAGGAGCCAATTCCCTCTCAAACATATTCAAATCAAATATTTTACCACCATATCCTCTTAAACAAAGAACAATCAAATTACAGGGGAGGGCATCATCCATGACCAGGAGTTTTTTTCCCTCATTAATCTCTCCTTACCCTTAATCTTTCTCTTTCCATTTCTCTTTTCCAAAATTAAAGTGTTGTGGTGCAGTACATTTCCATATGGCACTCTGGATGGTACGGACTCATGATTTCACTTGACTCTTGCCTGGCCTCTTGGTACTGAACAGAGGAAGTGAATGGATTTTCATATCCATAAAGGAGCTATAATAAACCTAAACATCCTCTTTGGCTCATTGGAAGTGAAGGTAACTGTCAAAACAACGATCCACAGCATCTCAGGCAGGATGGGAACGGACTGATATGACCTTACCATCTGCATCACTGGATACCTTCCCTATACACACTCACACATACACACACAACAAACACACACACACACATACAACAAACAGTCACACAGCACAGAACTTCCTAATACTCCCTGACAGACGGAGGGTCTGTCCAAATGTGAGATATAGATTTTCCTATTTTCCATGCCTTCTCCACATAATTGGCAAATGTTTTGTTCCCAAGTGGTTACATTTGGTTTTGATAACTCTCCACAGAAAATCAATTTCTCTGTAAAGCTTGCTAAAAAAATAAAGCCTTTCCCTGTATACAATATAAAGTTCTTGCAAATCATTTGGAGGAGGGCACAGCTATTTTTTCCAGAAGGAACACAATTTTGCTGTGAAAACCAATCAACATACTTTGACAGCTTTGCATCATAATCATCATCCAAATGTATGTGAAAGTGACAGAGAGAGAGCTAGAGAAACGGACGACAAGAGAGAGCTGGTGTGTGTAGAACCAGCAAAATTTTGTTGCAAATTTGTTCCAACAAGTTTTCACCTCTGCCTCCAGCTGAAACACAATCTCCAACCTGCTGACAAGGCCTCTCCCATTAAAATCAAAATGTTTTATAGGATTAAAATGATGAGTCTGAATGGCTGTGTAATTCGTGTAATTTTGCCTTACAGGGGGGGTTGAGTGGACCTTGGCTGTAGCAGGAAACTGCACCCAGCCAGCTTTTCACAGCGTCTAGCTTGTGTGACTTGGACCCTGTATTTTCCCAGGTGTTTCCTTCATTCTGACAGTTGAGTTGCAGTTGGTGTACGAACCCAGGAAGAAGAAGGAAGGGACAATTTGTCACAGGGACAGCGGTCCAAATTTGCACTGGTGAGACTTCTGTGCTACTAATATTGAAGTCAATGGAACAGGCATGGAAAATCCCACTATAAACTACTATGCCTCTGTCGTTCTAACTTTGTCAGGACACAGATTCAGCTATATACAGGGCTCCAGACTAACTTTTTCACAGGTAGCACTGGTGCCACCTAGCTTTTCATTTAGTAGCACCAAAAGAAATTAGGTAGCACCATATTTTTCTATGTATAGCGTGTTATTAATGCACGACCTTATCATGTTAATGAAATTTAAAGATTAAAAATGACCCAAACTTGTCTGCAAAATATTGTAATTTGAAGTTTACATTTCTCTGCAGCAGCAGTACAAAATAGATCATCTTCTTCATATAAACAAAACATAAAAATGAAAGTAGGGATGTCCCGATCACGTTTTTTTTTGCCCCCGAGTCCGAGTCATTTGATTTTGAGTATCTGCCGATACCGAGTCCCGATCCAATACTTCTATAAAACCAGGAAATTATATGTTATTAATGATTGAACAAAAATGACAAGAGGATGCATCAGTAATTATTTCACCTGAGGGTTGATAGAGTACTTTTTACTGTAACAATATGTTAAATTATTATTTGTTTTAACAATGTAAATTGCTTATCAAACAGACCTAACAATTCAGCTACCAATGAATGAGCAGTAGTATGCACGTGATAACATAGATTGAAAAATAAGACGAAGTGATACCTCTTCTCTGAATAGACAAGCTAAGCCAGTGTGCCGCTGTTAGCCAGTGAAAATAGAGGAGTGGCACCTCTTCACTTTATTACTCAATCTATGTCAGTGCGCTGCTGTAGCCTGGAAGGTTTCTTTGCCTTCTCGGTTTCCGAGTCCAAAATTCGCTTGTCGCGTCCCTTCAACAGCCTCCTGACACATTCTTTTTCTTAAAATAATCAACGATAGATGCTTCATCTTCTTTGTTTAGTTTTTTTTTTTTAGCGGGATCGTCGGTGATCATTCAGTGAGCGCGCTGCGTGTACACGCGCGTGTACGTCTGTGCACGTCACGCATTAAGACAGACAGGCAGGCAGAGACGGGGAGCGAGAGAGAGGAGAGATAGGAGACGCGGGAATGAGCCAGAAAGTAGCCTAATTTTTTTTTTTTATTATCAACCACAACCATTACTGCACTAACATAGCCACGGGAGTGATGAGAGAAAAAAATTTTTTTTTTTCACTCGTCCTCCTGCAAGTAGCACCGGCGCGACCTAATTAAATTTTAACTCGCACCTTAAAAAAAGTAGGTCGCATATTAGGTCGCACGCTGGAGCCCTGGCTATATAACAAAACAAATTTGCATAAGGCACACTCAAGCTTTTTGTCCAGTGTGTGCATTAGTTGTCTGTCCAGCAGCTGCTTAGAGCCTTGTATGACGCCCAGCTTTAGTGGAACAATGCCAAAGTGAGCCACATGCAAATTCAAAATATACAATCTTAGATATCAAATACGAGCTAGTTAGCGATAGACAAATTACTCATACAATAAATCTGACCACCGACTGTTAAATAAGGCATAAATGGCGGGGTGCCAATCCCATTCAAAATGATAACAAACACACCAAATTTTTCCACACTTGGCACCAATTTGGGCTCACAACATATTGCCCCTTTCTTCTTGACATGTTCCTTACTTAAAACAGGAAAATACCACGCACACCATAATCTGTCTCACATTATCAAGCAGCCAGTTTAGTCTAAATTACATCAAAGAGCTGAATGCTCTATATTGTGCATAGACTTTATTCATCTTCAGTCATCAGTAACTCACTGGGTTGAATTTCTGAAAATCAAAAATGCAAACAAATCAACCAACTCCTTGCCCTCTTACTCACAGCCCGTCTTTCACGTCATGCACGTGTTATGTAATCGCTCAGTGTTGGACAAACAAAAGGTGCCATTGCACTATGACATCTGTTGTTTTTCTTGCAGCTTGCACTTGCCACTCTCCTGTTTGCAGCAGGGATCTGGACAGCATAATGACTGTGTGGAAACTCCGGGATCTCTGACTCACTCCCCAGTGAGGGCTCCTCGCAGCTTCTCACATGATAAACGAGGAAACAGCCTGAAATCACAAAGGGCTTTGATTAAATGAACAGAGAGATGAACAAATAAGCGAATTTTCCTTGTCTGCCAACTGTTTTTTTGACCAGTGTTGTCACCCTTATTGACTCTATAGCTGAAATCTATTTATTTTTGCCCTAGTTTTTCAGTCCTTTTGTAGACGTTGTTGTTTCATCACCGATTTTGCAAAGAATGTACTGAATTAATTAACAGACTGATCGTTTGATGTGGTCTAGCAATGTAAATGACATATAAACTTACATTTTAAATCTATTATGAGGCTGCAAAAACTTTGTATGCATTGAAATATATCTTTAAAAAAGAATATAATAAAGAAGTAAAGTAAATTAAATGTGCATTTTTGGTCAGGATTAGTCATCAAAATTACAAAATGCTTAATCTAATTCCTTAACAATATACCTGATAGTGTTTAGGCTGAATTGAGAATGGGCTGTGGCTTTAAGTAACTAAAATGACACTGTTTGGTTTCACAAGGGACTTTACAGAGTTGGGGTTTTTTGTGTAAACATGTGGACTTCAGTGACATCTAAGTACAAAGTTACTGTACAACAGTCTTTCTAATCTGTTATCTGGCATCTCCAGATTAGATTAGACATGCATAGAAAGATACTGATTACAAGACCTTGGATAACAGGTGTAATATCAGACACAAACCTGTAGTAACTGTAGTTATGCTGTTTATATCTATCTGACATTCTTTAAATCTGCATCATCCAGAGTGTAGCTTACAAATAATTACTTTTTTTTTAAGTATAAATTATCATAAATAAGATCCTCAGACAAACTTGATCTACTACACTAACAACCAACAGCTGCAATCTGGTGCTAGTGTTACTTTTATCTATTACGGTATATATTTTCAAATCTCTTGCACCGTGTCATCTCTTCCACTTTGTCGACAATGTTGCCATTTTGTGCTTCACTCAAGAAATAAAAGGATTTCTTTCTTGCAATCAATTAAACAAAATGTGCAACGCCTTAGGTAACATGACTAAATTGTGGCAAACCTAACTTCTATTGCCAGTGAAAATTTTGAAGGATTTTTTTTTTTTTTTTTTTCAAAGCAATGCAGCCTGAGGATGTTTTATTTTAAAGCGACCTGACCACAGATGTAATCAGCATAGTGTGCAGCAGATGTCTTATATCTCATACTAGTTGGGTCAGCAACACCAAAGTGTTTCTTGGTCCCGAATGTGATCTCGTGAAACTGTCATTATAAATAAACTATAGAAATTAATAAAGTAGAATTAGCTGATTGCTTTGCGCAAAAACTAGTAATGGGGGATCATCGCTCATTTATGGATTTTGGTGTTCTTCCCTCGCAAAGGTCACGTAAAAGCCAAATAACTATGAAGACAATATCCCCTTACTTTTTGAACATGCAATTACACATTCCCCCTGTTCTCTTCTTTCCCCTGCCAGACTGAGAGAGCGTGCAGGTACGCACTTGCCAAACAGCTCTCCCAAGTGACCCTCTGTGTGTACTGTGTGTGTGCACGTGTGTGTTTGTGTTTAAGCCCACATGCATGTGTTGTGATATAACTGTTCAAATTCCCTTTTGGTTGACCCTGTCTATGATCTCTGTGTGTTTTTGAGGGATCGTTCAGCTGACACAAGAGCACTTTACAAAACACATGTAACAGACACGATGATGAAGAGTCTCCCTCATGCGCCAACCTGCTCCAGATTAGAAACACACTGAACATGCAACCTCACGGTTTCAGCGGTTGAATGGCTTGTAAAATCTCTCCCCACACTCACACACACAGTCTGAATCAAGAGGCAGAAGAGTTCAAATCCTCGTACATATTTGGAGATGCAGGACATTGGGAAGAAAAACACATCTGAAGAGTAGAAAGTGGCCTTGGCTGACTTTTGTGTGCTTACTCATGTCAGAGGCCCAGGTTGTTTGAATCACATCTGCTCACACACACACACACACACACACACATACACACACACACACACACACACACACACAAACACAAGCAAACAGGTCTTTAATCTTTCTAGCATCCCATACAAGGCCTGAATTAAAGAACATATAAGCTCTCAGAAACAGCATGTAGCAAATTACAGGCTCCTGTGCTTATGTAAAATTACGCCTCACTGGCTAACTTCAAACAGCCTATAGACCAGATTGTAATCTTATGAATGAATGAATGAAGACCCTGTTTCAATGTGAAATCATGTGTGATTACACCAACTAACCTATTTAGGTTCATTAACACAGCCATACCAGGATATTTGACATCTGTCTTTACATAAACAGTCAGTCAGTGTCACTTTTATATATATATTTTTTGTCAGTAGTGATTAGCCTGAGCTTGTTTAGAAAGCGTATATTCTTTAGCGACAGTGTCTGTATCTTCTTAGTTGCAGAACAAAAATGTTCAACAGAAACTGTAAAGATTACAACCCAATAGACCAGGGCCAAAACTACCATTTCATTTTGGGAATGCCTGAACATTGAATTGCTAATATATTCCAGCAATATTTTTGAGGGGGGACATTTTTGGAGTGCCTGAACATTGGGGGGACTTGTACCTCTCAATGTATATGGGCGTTTGGGCCTTGCAATAGACACCTGTTCCGGGCCAAATAGAATCTACAAATAATTTGGCGTGTTTGTTCTAACTTGCTCCAATTAGCAGATGATTTACTGCATCCAGGGATGGTTTTTGCTATGGGCAATGTGGGCAACCGCCCAGGGGTGCAATCTACTTGGGGGCGCACGAGCGCCCTCCAAAAAAAAAAAGACTACCATATTGACCCGCATAAAGGACGACCCTGATTTTAAGACGACCCCTGTTTTTCAAGACGCTTTTTTGGAAAAATAGGCTACTTTTTATATGGACAAAATCTTGTTTGAATAAAAAAGCCACCGGCCTGCATCAGGCAAGCCGGCGCGGCACCGGCCGGTACCACACCCACCCAGTCAGGTCTGCCGGATCTGACAGGTGAGCGGCTGACTCGCCTGATGCCGCGGCCGACCAGTCAGGGGGGTGTAGGAGTAGTAACATGGAAGGGCGCAAGCCAGTAATTTCGCCTAGGGCAGCAACATAGGCAGAACCGCCACTGACTGCATTGGTATAATGGGGATAGTCTCGTGCAAATTCTTCATCGTTTTCCCATCACTAAAGTACAAACTGACTCCCGAATACTTCCCTATGTCCTCTGTTTTGACTATACTGTCCAATATTTCAAGCCAGCCAGACAGTGGGTTCATCAGGCTGCATTCATTTTAATTACGTTTTCTATCCAAATTCAGAAAACTTGATTAGAAAAAATGGGTGCATGAAAGAGAACAAAGGAGATTGCATGTCATCTTCGTTTTGACCGCAAATGTAAAAAACAGAACCAAACAACTTACAGCCCAGACATCCATCTGCTTAAATGTCTCCTCTTCCTTCTCCCTCACATGCTCTGCACTGTTAGAAATGTATTATTTATCAACTGAACAGTGACCGAAGACGGGTTAATGGTTCACGGTTCAAGGTTCAAGGTTTTTTGTTAGTACCCAAGGGTAAATTTGTTGTGCAGGCGGGAGATTCCAGAGTTAAGGGTGGAAACAAAGCCTGCCTCGACCAGTCGACACTGAGTGGTGTAATCCATCAAAACCATGCTCACATAACCATGAACTGTACACAGTATGGCCCCTACATGTATTTCAATAAATAAAGACCCCACACAGTAATGCAACATAGTGGTTTCCAAGAAAAATAGTTCATTTTCTAGTCAGAAAAGAGCAGGACTTACTGATATCAACCTGCAAGTAACTCTATGAGATGATATTTATTTCAGGAGCAGATATCCACAATAAAAGTAAAATTTGAAATGTGGGGGTGAAAAAAACACACCTCACTATCCCAGCAATATTTGAAAAACCCAAAAATGCACATTTGATTGCAGTTCCTGTTCATGGTGTATGTTCATGTGTGAACCTTGAAATGGCCCAAAGTGAGGTAACTTTCTAGCAGCTGACCTCTGCTTCCCTTTTTATGCAGAGATGAACATCCAGTCGTCTGGGAGGAATCAAGTATTTCTCAAGGTTTATGATTTCATTCTGTCTCGCCATAGACTTCAATGGACATGCCTGTGTGTCGGTGTGCTCCCCTCATAGACCTGCACGTGTACGCATGAATGCGAGTTGCATGCACGTGTGAACACAATGGTTATTTTTCCATCCATACAGCTCAATCTGTCTTCCATTCGGGATATGGATAATGTCACTGTGGCATTGACAGCTCTCTGGAGAGGGCATTCACATGTGCATGTGCAGGCACTCGCACGCACACACACACACAAATGATGATTTGGTCGAGATTTGTGATCTGGTACCTCATCCTTGTGTGTGTAATCAGATGGGCTCTTTATTTTTCTTAAATGTTAAGTTGGGCAACAATTCTGCCATAAGCAGCAGCAGTTGCTGACTTCATCTAACTTCTTAGAAAGTGAGTGTGTTAAGCAAGAGTCAGAGTGAGATCTCTCTCTCTCTCTCTCTCTCTCTCTCTCTCTGTCTCTCTCTCTCTCTGTCTCTCTCTCTCTCTCTCTCTCTCTCTCTCTTGCTCTCTCTCTCTCTCGCTCTCTCTCTCTCTCCCCCTATGGCTGCTGTAGGAAATGAAACCTAGCTATCTGCTGCTAGACTTCACCTTGCGTGACATTGGAGGGAATATATGATCATTGATTATTCATTTTGACTGACTAACTTGTTCTGCTGAACTAGAGCTCTGATAACTCCAGCTCAGTTAGTGTCACACTTACACACACACACACACACACACGCATCTTCTGATCACACACAATTAGCATTTTATCTGCTTTTGACAGGGGTCAAACATTCAAAGAAGTCAGGATGTGAACTGGGAGGGTAGGATGTTGTACTTCTCTTGATGTGGATACTTTCCTCCCAGAGGAAAATACTTCCCATTATGCTCGTATGCTATGAATATGCTCAGGATAAAAACCATAGCTGCAACATGTCATTATTTTGTTCCCAGAACACTTAATGACACTACGTTTATTATGTGCAGCCCCTCAAGTAAAACTTCTTCTATCTAACTAAATGTTACAACAATAAACTCTTAGAGCAATGCAGTGGAAACCTATAACTTAAACTTGTTCAGACATAACACAACCCTGAGCCCTGGGTAACAATCAAGCTTTTACAATATACCATTGACGGGAAAAAACGTATTTTGTTACATTGCAATCTTCACAGACAACACTGCAGTCCATGGCCAGTACTTGTCAGCTAATAAAGAACATACACAAGAAGAGGCAAGGACAAATCTGCTCTGCATCTTTCCTTGTGGGAAACAAAACTTTTGCTCTTACTATATGGTTCCACTTGGATAAAACACTTAGCTGTGTCTTTTTACAAAATAATGAAGACCAAATTTGAAACCGTGAAGCTTTCCAGTTGTGGAATCTCTCTGTTCCAGTTTGATAAAGGTCCTTATGAAACCATCCTCCCCTCTCCCTTGCGCTACTATTTCCTCTGGTGTCTTGCATAAGCTGCTCCAATGTGTTTCTTGCAGTGTGACAGACATTGGACTGTTCAGAGTGTGACCCAGATGGTGACAGAGTATACGGCCCTGTCAGCAAAGGATGCTGGGAATATGTTTTCTGTGCTTTCAACCTGCAGATGGAATGATTCTGTGTATATTGTAAAAACACACACATGCAGCCACAGACATACACACAGACATTTATAGTCCCATATATCCAACCATGCCATCCACAAATCAAACACAAAATTGTTGCCCCATAATGTCCCTTCAGACTTTGTATCATGGGAATCTGTAAAACACATTAATGTAATACAGGCCTGACAACGTGTCTGTGTGTGTGTGTGTGTGTGTGTGTGTGTGTTTGTGTATGTGTGTGTGGGTGCCAGAAGGTAAGGTCAGTTTACAAAATCCAAAGTAATACTCAGAAGACAGTGTCCTCTATAAAATAGGCCTGTATTTACGGATGAGGACCTCTTGCAGACCAGTTTGGGCACACAACAGTTCAGTCACACCGAGTGCAAAGATCTCCGTAAGATCCCAAGGCTTCACGTTTACACTACACAGTCATTTGTAAATATCCATAAACAGTGAAAAGGTCAAGGCCGCAGCGTGATGAAAGCAGTGGAGAGCTCACCTCATGACACTCTCACAGTCTCTTACCATATGAGGAGCAAAAGCCCGTTTTTTTTTACTGAGTTTGAGCTTGAGTTTGAAAAAAATGCTATGATTTATGCACACATTTTCTTCATTTTTGCAAACATGAAAGAAAAGGAGGTTAGTAACTGAGGGGGGAAAAAAGGGGCCAGATGGATGCCTAAGGTGACAAAATGAATCTAAAGAAGATATTGTGTGATATGAATGCAATACAACAAAATAGAGAAACATTAGAGGAATACAGAAATGAGAGAAGATTTTACCCACATATTTCCTCCATCTGTATTTTAGTGCTCTCATTGCAACCACTCCACACAGCCAAACAGTGCTTGGTCCATAAAAAAAAAAATAAGAATAGAATATTTTATGATCAGTTACTAAACATGCTGAGACAGAATGTATTTATTTTTATGTGCAGATGTTTGAATCTCTCAGAAGTAAAGAGGAGATCGGCCCTGAATCTGTAAGAAATACTTAATCTATTAACGCTAGTTGAGTGTGTTCAAAAATGCATCGGTATGACCAACATCAGGGGTTTTCAAAGTCTGAGGTCATGTCTGCACTAAGTTCAAAAACGGCATTTTGGTGTTCCAGCCAAAGCCCACCATCTACACTGAAATGCCCAAAAATGCTAAATGTCCCCGACGGGTTATGCGCAAGCCAACACACATTTCCTGCTCACTACTAGACTATGAACTAAATCACATAAGAATCCAACGTCAGCGTTTTCGAAAAGCTCAATTTTCTCTGTCCACACTGTTTTCAAATTTAAACACCTGGCAAAGCAATATTTTTTGTGCGTGCAAAAATGGGGCTTAAGGTGAACAGAAGACTAAAACAGAGAAAAAATGATGTATATTTAAGTTTACCAGGCCTAGTATGGACAGAGCCTGAGACTGTGGGCCTCCTCCTACACAAAGCTTAGAAAAAGGCCACCCACAACCCTCACCCTACACCCCAACTTTCAGCTTAGCTCAATTCCTGGATGTCAGTAGATATTTGATCTCATCAACAATTTAGCTAAGCTTGCCTAATTTTGCTGTTCAACATAATTTCAAATTGCACACAGTTAAAAAGAGCTGACTCCAAAGGCATCCATTAGTTGGTCTGACTTTGGGTAAGTAGGAAAAAGGGTCAAATTTCCCAGAACTGCCTCTTTAACCAAATGGCAGCTATATTTAGGCAATTGCACAGTGCTTTCTCCTTTCGATAATTAATTTTTAAAAAGATTATTCTAAAGCCTCAACGTTTTTTCCACCCTCAGTCTCAGCCTCTCTTGAAAGTGTTTAGGACCTTCCCACTTTAAAAACCTCTGATCACAACAATGTGTTCTTCCAGTGGAGCAGCTACATCAGCATCTCCTCAACACCAAAGAAATGTAGAAACCTTCCCCCAGCCAAGACACTTTCCTAATTGCAGGCGGATGAACTGCAGAGTTGCTTCACTCAAACCCCAGTCCAAGAACCATAATCCAGACTACCTGTGCTCTGAACTCCCCCACTCCACAAAGTCCCACTCAGACTTAGTTTCTGTCCAGTAAGCAGTCCACTGCAGCTGTAATTACATCCCCAGTCCCCATAACCCAAGGCTTAGACTTGCAGTGCTGCACCTCCACCCCCAGTGTCGCTCATAACGTTGTCCATAACCTGGCCACCGTTCAAAGCCTTTTAACTTTCCAGCACCCTCCTCCAGCCAAATATCTGTCGAATCCTAACTCCCTCTACAGATCTCTATAACAGCCCCGTAATCACAGACCCATGTCGGAGAAAACTAAAAATATGTCATATGAAATGTGCAAAAGGATATCAATGTATTCGTTCTCAAATTATTTTCCAGACTATACAACCTGAGCCCAAGAAACAGATGTCCTAGTAGGATTTGGCCCACAAACACACACACACACACACACACACAGAGAGAGAGAGAGAGAGAGAGAGAGAGAGAGAGAGAGAGAGAATCTATAGATGCTCTTTATTGGAGTTCTTTAGTCTCTTTTAAGTGATTTCCATTTTTACTTTATAGTAAGGATGCCTTTAGGTTAGACATTGAGGATTACACAACGATCTGGATCCACTGGTATTTGCAGTAACATTGGAAGTATTTTATTTCATCCTGTTTCTACACATCAGCAGTAAGATTAGGTGTCTTTTGTACATTAGTGTCCTAAATTGGCTTCAAAGTGACAAAAACCTTTCCGTGATTATCAGTCTGTTTGGAACAAATTGTCCTGTGTCCTGTGTGACGCACAATCATAATACAAATCTCAATCTAAGTAGGTTAAAACAAATCTGAAGAATTATATGTGATAACGAGGCAGTATCAGCGTTGGTGTGACGGTTTAATATGGATTCAAGATTCAGCACTCAGTATTGTCCTTTTATTGTGGGAAAAGAGTGGGGAAAACCCCCTGCCCCCTCCGCCCCCAACTCCCTATGCTTTCAAATTTCAGTTTTAATAGGCTTTTTATTCATGGCACCAAGCATTGACATGTGGCTTTGGAAGACATGGTGAAAATATTATTGAATTGAATTCCATGTTGTTTCTAATACAGCCAAGTATGGTTTCTTATTTTTGGCCCGGGTCTGGATTTAGATCTGTTTTTAGAAACCCACCACACAGTCTGCGAAACAGAACAACGACTGCTTATGTAAAAGACCCATAATTAATGGTAATGTAGTGTTGTGTCATATTCTCCTGTGCCAATCCATGTTCAAAACCGCTGGCGTACAGGACACATACTCATGCATCCTCACGGACGTACCATAAAATCTTCTGCACCACATGAGAATCACTCCAGGTTCAGCTTACAACAACCAGTCATGCAGAGAGAAGCTAAAGAGAAGGGGAGTGTACTGATTTTCTGTCCCCAGAGCGGAAGCCCAGGCCAGGGGAGGCGATTTGCTCACAGGACCTCTTCCCTGACACAGACCAGACAGTGGAAGTGTCACCTTATCTTATCCACCGCAAGTTCAACTCCCTTTAGTCCGCTTGAGACAACTTAAACCAACATAATGGATCAGCGCAAGTTTCTCCTCGATACTGTTATTCCCCTCTTTCAATCAGAGATCACCCATGATTACATTTTAAATGTTCACTTGTCCAAAATCCATCACCAATCTATAAGTGGTGATGTTGCATCCTGTACCCTGCTGCACACACACACACACACACACACACACACACACACAACTCTGACAGGATCTCAGGCTGTTAACCTCTGTCACCAGCTTGTCTAAATCTGGACTAGCGTTCATCTGAGCAGCAAGGATATATTCAGACTGGGATCCAGACTCTGTGTTGCCCCAAGGTCAGCAGCGCAGTGGAGGCAACAGACTCATTTTCAGCAACAGCCAGAGAGTCAGCTGCCTTCCATATAATCCAACATAGCATTATCTGTTTCTCAAGTGATGCTTGTTGAGGTTTCTGGTCATCTATCCAATTGCAATGGCCAATTTTTTGAGGTCAAACAGTCTGAGGCTACAGCCCACAATCAGAGAGCAAGAAGCCTTACTGCTCTATCGTTTCTGCCTGTCTGGAATATTATTATGATCCGCTTAGTGCAAAGTAATGACACGCTATTTGAACAAACTTCGCCGGGGATGTTGTTGCAATAATTTATAGTGCAGCCTTCTCCTCTTTCTCGGTCTTACCCTCTGGCTCACTTTTTCCAGTATCCTATCTATTTGACAGCTTTGTTGAGTGGCTCTCAGTGAAGGAATTTACAATTAATCCCTCTCGTCATTGTTAAGTCTGCTATAACAGCATCTGATAGACAGCTCCTGAGTTTCCCCAGAGGGCTGGTTTGAAATGTCTGACATGTTCTTCAGAATATCCAAACCTGGCAAATCTGGAAAGCAGCATCATGTGCCAGCCGCACCCCCACTCAGACTCATCTCCTGTGATAATATCAACACAAAGACCGTGCATCTCAACGCCCCTTTCAGCTTTCGTCTCATGCGTGGTAATTTCAAAAATAATTGTATTGTGCTCAATTTTCAAAATCGCCAATAAATTGTAACAATACACAAATTGCATCAAATATTAGTTATTACATGACTACAGTAGAGTGGTGGGATGATTAGCAATTATGCCAAGATGTTATGTTACTTTAGCTGTATAGACGATCCTAAAGAATATGTGACATTTTTTTTTCCATTATATTCACTAAATATTTCATACAAAAGAAAACATTTCTTAATTCTGTCCCTTAAACTAATAGTAATGGACAAAACAACAACTTCTTTAATGCATTATTTATATTTATAGTTACATTTTGAATTGAATTAAATTAGAATTAAATTTTACAATATATCAAAAAAATATATATCTGAATATTGTCAAAATTTATGCCCTATGTAAGTGTATATTGTGTTCCTAATGTAAAAGACAGTGTAACTTAATGCGCATGCTGTTCCATTCTCTCAGGAAAGCTACCCTTCATGGACCTTGTTACTGCCAATCTCATTCTGGGCGAGGTGCCAGCTGGCTCTTGGCCAAAGGACTCTACCTCCACCTCTGCTACGATGACAGCAGCTTTCGTTTTTTCCAGTACTTTGTTTAAGTAAAGACAGACAGACAGACAGTGCAAGCTTATTTTTCCTTTAGAGGGCCGATGACTATGAGGCAATATGAAAAAAGTAACCTGGAACACACATCTAATGTCCACTGGGTTTTTTATGGTTTTTAAAATTGTCCATATTATTCCAATATTCAGTATTTGGCTTTCCGCTGACCAGACGGTTTGGATTTAACTGTTTAGTTGCTTATCCAGGGGCTTTGTTTGTTTTTCTTAACCTCTTAGATTATACAGACAGCTGATTTGATCCAAGCAGCTCCACGGGTTTATTTTCACAGGTGATGATGCTCCATTTTCTGCACGCTCATCTGCTCTCGCCCTCTTCCTCAGTTTGTCTTTTCCCTCCTGAGGCTGACAGGGCATCCTGACCATAAAAAGAGGGTACAGTGTTCTTATTTATATATTATGTGTTTGTTATTTACTTACTGCTTGATACTTAAGAAAGGAGTTGCCTTAGTTCATGGTTTTCATTTTCCCTTGCTCTTTCACCAAACAGCACCCCCTACAGGATGATGGTAATGTTATGCACCTGCAACCCTGGTTCCTTAAATTTACATTGCATTCGTAAACATATTTTGCTGAGGTTTACATTTGTATTTGACGTATATCACAAATAAATTTCTTATCAGCATATCTTTTATATCATGGCAGATGGCGTTATAGTCATTTTTGTTGCTTTAGCAAACAAAAATATGTGGTTAAGGTTAGGTTTAGACATAAAAAACACTTGACTACAGTAACATAATGTTACGCTTGCAAAAAAAAAAAAAAAAAAAAAAAAGAACACTATCATTTCACACTGGACTCAAACTTGGGTTGCATGGACAAAAGTCAATTGTTTAACCCATCACACCTGCCTCCTGGTATAGCCTTGAAACTAAGGCATTACAAATATTCCTGTGATAAGTTACAAACAAATGTAATCCACAACAAAAATGCCTTCCCCCTGAATGAAGTTTAGCTGTATGAAAAAGTAATTTTTAGGAGACAGCTACATATTTGTGTATCATGAGGCTTAATAAATTCCCAAACACATTGTGTTATGTGGTGATCTTTTGCTCAACATTTTTAAAAAATTACCTTTTATCCCATTTTGGATTTTATTTTTCACTTGCTGCTGAAGTAGATTAAGTATTTGCTAAGCATTTGATGGCCCAGAATTTAGCCAGGAAATCTGAGACTGATGTTTGCACCCAGAGCTCAAGCTCAAACCTAAACATTCACAGAAGCAGTTACTTTATTTGAGATCAAGTCAGAATCCCACATTCATTCATCCCAAACATGAGCCCCATATTCATAATATTGGAAATATGGCAAAATGGATATAAACATCAAGGTTTAACTTGGCAGAAATATGAATTGGCTACGTTCACATCAGTGTGAATATTGTGTGAAAAAGGATTTCAAGTTTAATCCGATACTTGTTCATCCTATAATAAATTATTTAGAGAGTAATAACTAAAATATGAGGCCCTGAAGCTGCCAGATGTCCAGCCATTGTAATCATGATGTATTAAACATAGTCAGATATGCTAAATGAGGTTACAAAAACAAGATAATACATGCATCAAAAGGCAGATATTTGACAACATATTTATCAACATATGCACTTGTCAACAAACCTTACATAACATATAAGCTATGTTAATTTGAACTGTATATGAACTATCTGGTTTTCAAGAAAATAACTGTTTCCTTATTACGATGCAAATCGAGTTACCACAATAAGCATGAAGTATCTGTTGTGTATTTTTTCTTCAGTTATTGTGTTGATCTGAATGTTGCTACACATAGACAAACAGGCAGATGTGCCACCATGACAACGTAAGGGCTCTTGTACCATGCTCCATGGTTGCGGGACATAACAAGATAGTCTCCATTACTGATTGGAATCACAACATGTGGTGTTGGGGCCTGAGTCATTGCTTTCCATCAGACAGGCTTTTTTATTACAGCGCTGGATATTGTTTTGTGCAGTGGAGCAAGTTCCCAGCATGACAAATACAGTCCATGTACTTTAAAGACCAGATGGAAGGCTAGTGAGATAGTGAATGTTCTCGAAACTGTTGCAAAAATCATTTTCTTTATTTCTGTGTGTAGTTACAAGGCATCTGTGACATTTACATTGTCAAAATAGCGATGACTTAATTTCTGACATGATTTCTTTCCATCACAATATAGTTATTTTATACCAAAAGTCATATTTAAAACACATCACACTGACGACTGGCATTCTCTCTGTGTAATTTGTGCTCTCAAAGAGGAAGATAGATGGAGTTTGCTGGTGTTCTTTGACAGCTCAGGAACGAAAAGAGGCCCGCACACTGTAGCTCCGCTGATGCTTATTTATTTAGCACCTGAAAGAAGTTTCAAGCCTCTGGCTCTTCCTCAGACTTAAATGAAACAATGTGAGGGCCTCTTTTGTTCCTGAGCTACATTAATCCTGTTTGCCCAGCACCTGCCCAGAGGCCCTGTGGACATGCATGTCCACTCAGTGTTTCTTCATGCTGCTCTTAGACAGGAGATACTTCCAAGCAAAACCCTTGGCTTGGAGGGTTTATGTGAGGCTTATTTTGGAAAGAGCTGTTGTTTGTTTTTTCACATGTAAATTTTTGATCGTTTGAGATCTACAAAACAATATCCAGCCCCATTGTACTGGAGACAGGGAAGACCACGGCATACTTGAAACTTTGCCAAAGGCAAATCAGATCTATAGATTGTCCTGGAGGAGGTGGAAAAATTTCTAATATTTTTGGATTTTGGATGAACTGCTTCCTTATGTTAGTATTTACACTCTCTGTTCATTTTTTCAGGGACAATGCACATTAATCAACATTTAAAGAAAAGTGAGCCAAGGCTGACTATTTTTCAGCTGTTGTCCGTGGCCAGAATGTCGAAAAGATACATCTAAAATAGAGAGTAATCACAGAGCTAGAGTTACAGGTAAAACAAAGTGCTATTTTAATGAATATTGCAACAAAGCAACAGATTGTCTGGATCACTGTGGCTCGACTCTGCATCTCCACCGCGGACTGCAGTTACATAACTTGCATGTCTCGTTCCATTCATTGTGGGATAAACTATAAAGTTAAGGGTAAACGTGAACATTGTCTGACATGTGGGAACATATATGAAAAAAAGCAAAATGCTGTAAACTTAAGTGAGATGGACTGGCCTATAGTTTGTTTTGGAAGTTTTGAAATGAAGTGTGAGCTACTATGAATTACGATTTCGATTATTCTTCATTTTTCCGAGGTCCCTCTGATAGCCTTGGCTATGCTTTTCTCAGCATGATGGAGTCAGATGCCAAAATGTGAATGTCGATTTTCAATGTGTTTGGTATTAGTGTTAGGTTACCCGCTAACTCACTTCCCTGGAATAATGCATGACCCTTTGAAAAAGAGTATGGTGTTGAAATGATGGAATGACACTCATGCATGAAAGCAGGCCTGCACACACACACGCACACACACACACACACACACACACACACACACACACACACACACACACACACACCCAGAAAGAGTGGAAAGAGTGCTCCATTATTTGGAAATTTAGTCATTGTACTGAAGTAAACAATGAATAACCTTTTATCACTCACAGGAAAGAAACACAAACACTGGAGAATGGAAAAGGATTATAGTGAGTTCTACTAGTTTATGAGTTGTAGAGTAAATGAGGCGGTTTCTGCTTAACCCTCCTGTTTCCTTCAAACACATGACATGTTATAGTTCCTCAGTGTCATTCAGAACAACTAAAGCAAATGTGTGTATGTCTGATATTTCTTATATATTTCATACATCTAAAAAGCCTGACCCCAAAGAAGCACTAATGCATACAAAATGTCTCCAGGATATTGAAAACATATCATCACTTCTGCCTGGTAGTCATGTTTCCATGAGTTACAATGCTAGCATCTTCATGCAGGAATTTCCAGGTCACATGCACACTCTTTGGGGTAATTTGTGGTAAATAAATTAAGCAAGAGAGAAAAAAATGAAAGGCAAATTTTTGGGGTTATGCCATCTTTATTATTACACCATCCAAACATGATTTAAGCATTATCCTAGTTAAGTTTTGCTTGTCTGCATAGCTAACTGTGTCGACTTGTGTTTCAGTGCCATCTCATAGCGAAGTTTTCCTGGTTTGAATTATGATGACAGCCCGCAGCGTTGCCTCCTTTTCCTATCCAGCAGCGGGGTTTAAGTCCCTCCAGACCTCCACTGTTTTTGAGCCCCTCTGAGCCGTTGAGTTGCGGTGATTACAAATTACAGTAAATTGAACCAAAGCATGAGCCTGAGTGGCTACGGCATGCAAATTAGACGTAGTGCAACTCGAGAATTTGCTCATGTGAGGCTCCATCTTGTTCTCCAGCCTCTGACTGAGATCTGGATTAGAGCTACATTTATGACTAGGCTATAGCCAAGTAATGTTATTGTTTACATTGTAGGACATTTCAGTGGATTTGAAAAGCTGCCGAGACGTCCCTCAAAATTAACTTACTCAGTCATGTGCAGGCCCTGCTGACACTGAAACATGGATGTATTTGAAGTTATTTTACAAAACAGTGTCCAAGATAATTCCAGTAGATCAGCCGTGGCAAATACACAAATTGACTAATTTGTCACTACATTTGTGACCAGGGGATCAGTGAGCTCCACTGAAAACCGTAAGGGTGCTTTCACTCATGTAGCCCGTTTGCTTTGTTCCAACTCAGAGGCTAAAATGACGCACATGTTGTCCCTTTGTTCAGCAGCATTCACCAGTGGTCCAAAGTTGTGAGCGAATGCACGCAAACTCTTCTCTCATTGGTCAGAAATCTTACCAGAGGGATTTTCCACAGGGCTCTTTTGTTTTCCCACAGAGAGATTTGAAACAATATCAACATACTTTAACGCTGTTCTGACCTTTGGAGATCATCAGCTTTCTGGTTTGTTTGTGTGTGTGTGTGTGTGTGCCATACAACTGAATTGCATTCTCAATTACATTTAGAGGGAAAATATATTGTCGCAGATTGCATTTGTTTCTGACGCATTACACCAAGGCCCAAACGCCCATATACATTAAGAGGTACAAGTCCCCCCCAATGTTCAGGAACTCCAAAAATGCCCCCCCAAAAATATTGCTGGAATATATTAGCAATTCAATGTTCAGGCATTCCCAAAATGTCTGTCCCCCCCAATGCTGACATGGTGGTTTTGGCCCTGCATCACACACACATTTCTAATCGACATATCGGTCCAATACAACTAAAGTGCACTCTCATTTACGTTCAGAGGGAAGGTTGAGTTGAGCGTGTTCTCACTGCAGACAAACCTCCCTGGTTCAATTAGAGGCAAGCTGCAATCGCCGAGACCACCCTTTCTTGGCGATCTCGGCCCACTTGTTTTGTCCCGTGTCCGAGTGCGATTGCTGTGTTCTTATTTTGCCCAGAATGAGCTGATCTTTTGGGGGTGGGAGTTCTGGGTGTGCTCCCAGTTTTGAAACCACTGATCCAAATGAGCCAGGCATGAAAGCACCTTCAACCTGAGGAACATCAAATCTGATGTGATCCATCAACTCATCGTAGCTCCCTGCTGATATCCAGGAAGCCACTCAAGGTTTTACTTCCAGTTTTCCTTTGGACTCTTTGTGGATTTTTTGTTACTTCCTTGAGTCTTTGTTGGACATTTACATTCTCCTTTCTCCAGCCCTCTCGCAGCATGGTAATTTTCTGTGTTGTTGGTTTTATGTGATCTCGTTGAATACAGCTGTAGGAGGTTACTTAAGGCCATAGCAGGCCAGCGCAGACTAGGCCAGGCCAGACTCCGACAACTGGGACCGAGTAGCATCATTACTCACTCGCTCTGAATAATGGAACAGAGAGGGGAAATTGTAAGTCTACAATAATGGAGCAATTAGGACGCAGTGCCAGGTCTGGTCCTATGTTCTCAGCTTTCACCTTATTGATCAAAATGTTAAGTCTGAAACCACAGAAATCCCTCAAAGTTGCTTGTGGCATTGACAATATCAGTGTAAAAATGGCCTCTGTAGGGAAAGTGACAAACGACTTTTAAATTGCTCACATCTTGAACTTTTCAGCGTTTAGGTAATTAAAGGTTGTGATTGTTATTCCAACCACTTTACACTAGGAGAGGTATTTTATGTGCCAGTATACAGGCTCTGATTTATCCTCGCATCCATATTGAAACCTTTTAATGTTTTAAAAGATGTTGTGAAAGGGACTCTGCCAGTGGAATTAAATTGTGAACCTCCCAACACTGATTTTTTTTCCCCTTGAATTAGGCCAACAACACCTTCCGGAGGTTCAGCAACATCTGGCATTCCCATGATACGTCCATACATCAGACTTTAAACTCCCGCTTCACTGCCATTACTCCACACCCACCTGTACTGACATCTGAACTTGCATTCAAATCACCTCATTGTTCTCAAATCTCAAAATCAGAGATCACACAACTTCACCGGCCTTGCACAGCCCACTCGGCAGTCTGGAGACTGCAGAGTTACTAAGTCTGCGCTTTATGAGCGACTTTGGACCTGTTTTTCAAAGTAGCTAGGATCATGGACTTGTCAGAAGTCAGCAGTGTGTTGATTGAATGACCGTCATGGTATTTCCACCACAGCAATAAATCTATCAACACCGTAGGACAGTTTGTCTCAAGCTTACCTAAAATGAAAATGCAGTTGACTCCAAAGGTGTTACAACCCAGCAAGAACCAGCAAGATTGAAAGCTGGGGTTATGAGTTGTAGAGTAGTTGATTGAAAACTGGGTGATGTGATCTGAACGTCTAAGACTTCTGTTCACCCTCTTTGCAGCTAAAATGCAGTAACAACATCAACGGGTCACAAAACACAAATTTTTTACAACCTGTTTTTTAAATGTCTTTTCAACAGAACAAAAACGCTCACTGGGAAGTAGTGATTATACTATGACTGAAAAAACTCTCTCAGCACTGGAAGATCAATTTGAAACATAACCTAGACCCAAACAGTGACAGATGTGGGAGTTATCACCCAAAGGACCACAGCTGCGTAACGGATGAAAGCGTGTAACATTTGTTGTACACTTTGTTGTCATTTTGAAAATCTGAAGACAGAACATGCTTATTGGGCTTGTTTTGAAGATATGTTTGCTAATTTGTGTTGTGAAAGTGGGCAGCACTGATGACAACTACATCAAGGACTGCAGCTTCCCTGTGACTGTCAATTACAACAAAACTACAGTAATATTGCCAAAGTATTGATATTAAATGCCTGTTGTACTGTAACAATCACCTTAAATATGCTTCTGTTCATTATTAATGTGAAACTTTAAGAAACAATAACTCATCTGTTGTGTTGTCTTCTCCAAATTGCCCTGCGACAGTTGATTAGTGTGCAATCCAATCCAATCCACTTTATTTATATAGCACATTTCGAAAACATAAAAAGTTTAGGAGATAAGACATGAATTTATCTACACTTTCAAATTCATTCTAGCTTAACATCCAATAACTTTTAACCAGAACAATGACTTTAATTTGCATAGGGTATTTGTTTTTGGTGTTTGAACTCTGACATCATACTGGCTGAATGTAGAAAATGGCAGCCAATTTATGAGTTTTACACAAACTAACACATACGTCAGAAATGACACTCCATCCATGTTAAAACCCTAGCTTTTGATGTTGGCACTGTGGCCTCGGTCATTTACATTTTTAGCCGGTGAGGTTATGTGAAAGTAAAGGTAGTGTGTATATGGATTGTTCAAGGTTTATTTATTGTTTGAACAGAGCTTTCTCATTACCTCAGCTACACAGTTTCACTGTTTGATGAAGTGAGCACGCCACCACACACAATGCAAACAGATGTGATACACACTTACAACTCACTGACTCTCCTGCTGAATTTACTTTTAGTTAGGAGTTTTTTTTTTGTCATCATGGCTTTTTTTCATTGTTGTCTGTTTCTTGGTTTGAGCTGAGGTTTTATATGACCAGGGGATATTTTTTCTTTATCATAGCCGAACATTTTTTTCCCTCTTCTTTCTGTGCTCATAAAGGTTTTCTTTCTTATTAAAAACACCTTGCCCTATCAAGTTATGAGACTTGAAGGGAAGCCTAATAGCTCCACAGGCACATTTTGTAAAGTTAGCTGAGGTCCTCTAGCCGGCCAACAACACTATCCCAGTGTGGCATTAAAACAGAAGGATACGCTGCCTACAATACAGCCAAATACAGACACACACACACATACGCACACGCACGCACGCACGCACACACACAAACACACTCACACACACGCACACAAACTGAATGTAAAATTTCATGTCCGGGCTGCTCCTCCTCATACAGAGAAACTTAAGAGGATTTGTGTTTGGCAGCAGTGGAGGGGAAGAGCCAGAGTTAATTTTGAAAGGCTGGAATGCCTCGGCAGTGTCACTGAGTTCGAGTGATGGTGAAAAGAGCACGAGAGACAATGATGGGAACTTGAGGATTACTTTAAATGAACTGCACAACAATCTATCATGGCGTCTCAGACACAGGGGAATTTGTTTATCCAAATGTCTGTGCATGTGTGTATGTGTGTGTGTGTGTGTGTGTGTGTGTGTGTGTGTGTGTGTGCGAGCGTGCATATGTTTCTCAAATTAAAGCTGTGTCACATTATTTAAATGGAAATCAACAGCAATATATGTACTATTATGATAAATTATTATAATGAATATTTACAACCTATAAGAGCAAACATTACCCACTAGAAACCCTCTGGTCACATTACTACAAATTCACCACTTTGCCAACTAGATCAGAACATGAGCCAAGACAGAATGAGAGACAATTTAGTGTCACACTGGGAAGCAGCAGGACAGCGGTGTGGTGACCAGGGAGTCGCTGAAGGCCTGGGTTCAAGTCTGAGTCTGTAAAAATCAATTAGCCACAACTGTGGCTCAAACAACAGAGGACTGGAGCAGCTTGGAGACGGTAGTGGTTAGACAGCAGTTTTGCTGCGGTCAAAATTGAAATCAGACCAATTTTACAAGGGAGGAAAATAATGTTGTGCTTGCTTGTTTACTGTTGTAGGAGCAACAAGCAAGTAGAGACAGCTAGGTAGTGAAACAAACTGAGGGTGATGTCAAAGATCTTGAAATAAATGAATAAGTCTTTTTTTTTTTCATTAAAAATTAATCACACCATGATTTTTACCCAGTATATGGACACTGTCAGCCTTTGCAAAAATTATGTTGTATTGTGCTTGGATGTTGCTAACCTCTAATTTAGCAAGTTCCTCACGTTTCCCATTGACACCAGTTGTCTGCTTTGGCTGCTCTGCTCTGTTCTGCGAGTTTCCGCTTTGGATGCATTGGGTCTCCCCTTTGGTTTCCTGCCCCACACCCAAATGACCATTATTATGGTGTAGCCTTGTCAGGAAGTAGGCATTAAGTGCAACATCTTTGTTTTTATTCACCATATTTGACAAGCTGTGCCAACTGAAAATGGTATATACTTCCCGTCTCCTCTCTCGGCTTTTTTTCTTTTTCCAAACTTGTTTTTCTCCTAATTTGTTCATCAGAAGAACTGTGACTTATTCCATTTTGGTAATGCGTCATCCCCCTTTAAGTATCTTAGTTTTTAGTGCTGTAACAGAGGAAAGCAGAGCCTTGTGGAGCCCCCACTTCCTCCTGCTTTTTGCCTTATTGCATTATTTCCCACTCCAAATAAAATGAATCAGTGAGAGAAATGGAGCCCTCAGAGGAGACTTTAAACAAAGTTGTTTTCAAAACATGCGAGTACACCAAATTCCATCATTAAAAACATGTCAGTATTAATGACCTAAACGCTCCCTCTGCTTTTGGCTGGTCATCACCCCTCACTAGAGCTTCCTGGAAGCTCTGAATGCAACACTGTGTTAATTATCCAACATTTTGTCTTTGCCTAAGCCTCCCCACCAGCTCCAGCAGCACTGTTGAGTATCTGACTCTGCCCTCTGTGGAGGGGCTAAGTGAAAACAACATATTTATCCTCTGGGGGGATTAGCAGAGTATCACAAAAACTGAGCTGACATTATACACGCCATCAGAGTTACAATACAGTGCCAAAAAATCCACTCCTACTTTTCTATCTTGTTCAGAGAGCTTTGTGCTTTGTATTCTCGCTCTCCTGGGGATGCATTTGGGCATTTGCATCCCTTCTCTCTCTGCTTATTTCTTTCTTTGCATGGCAATGGTTCTACTGGATTCATCTAGAGAGTGTTACGCAAGGCAAACATGTCGGTATTAGAAAACCAGGCCAGAGCAGAACAGGCTAAGCCAGGTTTGCTGCCTGCTTGGCCCTCTTGATGCTCTTACTCATCAGCTCTGAAAGATGAAACAGAGGTGGGAACCATAAATCAATTCAGAGTCAAACCCGTCAGTCCGATCATCTATTCACTGCTTTTATTCACTGTTTTTCCCTCTCTTCCTTCTCTCTCTGTCTCTTCAACTCTTGACATTGCCCAGACAGAAAATGGATCATTGCATGGTTTCAGGAGCTGAAAATACCGTATATTTAACTTTTAATACAGAGACCCCAAGATTATCATATTTCAGGACATATACATTCAAAATCAGCTGCAAAGCACTCACAAATGTTTCAGAATATGTGCCCACACCTATCAACCTATTATATTAACTATGTAAAGTAAGTTGTGTATTGCAGTTTTTCTCATTTGCTTGAGCACATTTGTCCATTCAGAAGTCTTCAAAACAGTTCACACACAGGCCTAAACTGATACTTGATAATAAAGTTAAGTATGTGCCAAAAAAGGCAAGCAAGCATATCACAGCAGGAACTGTATTCTTTTCTCCAAAGGTGATTTCACCAGATATAACAAAGCCTGGCACTCTACAACTGCACTACTTTTTGAACATTTTTGAGATGCCCTGCTGAAATGGAAAAAAAGACATTTTCCAAGAAAGTTTTTTTTTTTTTTCCCCATTTTATTCATTTTATCCTTGTGTGCAGGTCTTTTCATGCCCGTCAACATGTAAGACCTATGTGCCTACACTAGACAGATTCAGACATTCATTGCGGAACAGCTCTTGTGCAGCATTTTTTCACCAAAGGACCAATTAAGGACTTTCTCCTCTTGCTGCAGCAAAAAAAAAAAGAATTGTGCAGTTTTTGCCATCTGATTTGACCTGTTCCAACACCTGCCTGCTGCTTCCTGTCTGGTGACCTGCCTGGCTGGATCATTCTCACTAGAGTCATTGATCCTTCATTGTACATAGGACAAAATTATTGTACAAATACAATAATGAGTTTCTATTGGTCAAAGCAAGTCACAACCTGTAAACTGTGAGGCTGCTGGGAAATGTAATGCCGAGATTGTGTCAAAATATGCAGATGAGCAAATCTCATATATAAACATTTACTTTACTAACTCAACCTTTTGAAGGTTATGTTTTAACAGAAACTAAACTTTTGACCGATCAATTAATCAACTGCATACCACAGTCAATAACAAATCAATTTTATAACACATTTCATACAAAAGAAATTCAGTGTAGTGTGCTTTAAAAATACAATGCAATGCTCTTTACAGTTAAACAAAACATTAAAGATATTAAAGATTAAAGATTGAAAATAAAACATTAAAGATTTCAGATTAGGACTATAGTTTTTATAGACAGCTATTGCATTAGCACTAAAATATTTTTTCTATGCATTCTTTTAATTTACACAGAAACTTCACACACTGAGTGTGTGACTTTATTTGCTAAAGAAAAAAAAAAGATGAGACAAAAAGAAAATATTGGTTCCATCTAATCCTGAGAATGTATCAAGAGCAGCACAGATTTGAACAGGCAATCCAAACCTCAATCAACCTTTTTACTGGATCCACAGATCCTCAGGGCACAGCCTCAAAATGCTGTAACATGCAGACAAGGTCCTTGTCGGCAGCCGTCCTGGGATCAGTCTGTTAATCATAATTTTCTGCAGAGCTGATATTCTCGGTGTTTCATGGCTGTGCCAGAGATCCCGGTAGATCCAGTCATGCGTAAAGGCTGAGCTGCCCCCTTGCCCAGTTTGTGCATGCAGTGTTTACACCTTTTGGAGACTCCTTTAGATTGTTCCACCAATTTATTAAGCTTGTTATGAAAAACACATAAAACTGAAAACTTTAATGACGGACAAAAGTGTCAGAGGTGGTGCTAAACATAGTTTACACAATGTGAGGTCATATTTATTTTTAAATGTGCAACATTTTCAGATGGAAAATACGGACTTGGCGTGCAAAGGCCTTAAATTTTACAGTTCAGTGAAGTTGTCTGCTCATCCTGCCAGGATGTTGATATTCAAACGAACTCGGCAGCAGCAGGATGATGATGGTGAGGTGACCTTTACACATCACATGGAGGTCAAAGGTTAAGCATTAACTGGCCCATTTACACTTGAAATTCGTAGGAATAGATCTCCCTGTAATCCCTTTCCAGTCTCAGATTCTGTTTCTTTCCTGTAAGCGATTAAATATAATTCATTGTTTACTCTAGTAAAATCACTCAGTTTCCAACAAATAGAACACTCTTTCCACACAAGGAACCAGACAATACCTTTGACAGCATGTGCATGTGTGTGTGGGTGTGTGTGTGTGACTAAGTGAGTGCTATCCCATCATTTCAACACTCTGCCCTTTTCAAAGGATTATGTATTGTGTCAGAGAAGTTAAAAAGCAACCTAATACATCTTAAAACCAACACCAGCAATTTGGCAAACATTTCCATTGCCCCGGCACATGTATTGCACAGCCAAAGCTATCAAAGGAACCTTGCAAAGGTAAATTAAAAATTTTAGTAGACCATTTATGGTCAAGTAAGACCTAGCACAGTCTGGTTTTGATGTGCTTTTTTACTGATGATTGGCTGGCTGCAGATTTACCCACATGAACTCCAAGGGCATTAATAGTGTGTTTTTGTAGAACACTGACTATGGTTATTATGGGTATTAAGGGCACACCAACACTCATCTCAAATGCAGACCTGGATAACATGGAGCCCAAAGCTACATGTTGAAAATGATTTTGCCCTTTAAATAAACTGGTCGTAATTGGTAACCAGAAACTTTAATAACATATACCGCTGTTCAAATCTCTTTTGCATTCAATCTGATCCACACACCCACATGCCAGTAGAGCAAAGCAGCAGGTAAGAAGCACATTTGGTCAAGACATGAGAGCAGCAGCCTAATGATGAGGAGGCACAGCAGTCGAAGTAGTAAGAGTGATTTTACAGAGCGCAGAGTTATGAGGTCTGGGTGGAAGGAGCCGCTGGGCTTCCAGCAGCCTCAGGCAGGGTGTACATCATTCTCACAGCTGGATCTGACCTATATGTCTGGGTGGGATAAACACTAAAACCCCCAGCTGTTGAAGCCTGGAAGTCTGACAGGAGCAGAGTTTCCAATCAGTGGTATGATAAGGCAGCTCTCCTTACATAACCTTAACATGACCTACAAATGTTTCAGTATCTATCTATCTATCTATCTGACCATCAAGAGGATACTTTGCTAATGTTCTTCAAATGAAAACTATTAATTCCAGACTTTTCTCTTCTCCAAAAATGGTGGCTTCAGCATTTTCCTGGACAAACCCCCTTAAGATAAAAAGACAAAGGAACTGTAGTGTTTTGTAACCCAAAAGTTGCACCGCTGCCATATTTGCACATATGTTTTCATTGTCGCAACAGATTTTGAAGCCATTGAAGTGTTCCTTCCCTGGGAACTGTGCTACAATGCCACATTTTCAAGTTTTGGATAGTTTTTTATCTTTTGTATAATTCTTTGAGATATTTATATATGATATATTCAGAAGTTTATCTAAAATCAGTCGAACAGTAAAATGTGTAGGATAAATGTGGAACTGTGTGTTCTATTAGGAGGGTATTTATTGTCTTTTTTTCTCCCTTTAATGTTGTTTTTGTAACTGTAAAGCACACTGCATTGCATTTGATTGTACAAAATGTGACATATACATAAAATTTGTGTTGGGTTGTAGAATTTGGCGTGTGTTAAGGATGGGGTCTTAATTCAGGATTTATGTATTCATATTATTACCGATTTCTTTGTGGTTTTTAATTTATAAGTGAAATCTTTGTCTCCTCTTACTCTTTTTCATGATTGTAATAATAAACAAAATTACAGTTCAACTGCAAATTCTCTACATACTGTTCTTTCTAATACAAATGCACTGATTTTAAAAGCTAATATCAAAGTGCTGCAATACAAAGACCAACACAGCTGGAAAAAAAATATAAAAGAAGTGACGAAAGCAATAATATAATAAAGCAATAGAGCTGGTTCTGCCCTGGTGTTTCTTTTCAGGTAGAACTGACAGATCTCACTGAAACAGGAAGTGGATGTTGAGGGAAAGTCTGCAAAAAGCCGTTAGCACTTAGCGCTCTTTGTTGGATGTGTTGAAATACAGCAGTGTTAAACCCTTTGAAACCGGAGAAAGTTCACTTGATTTCTTTCAAAAACATGGGGAAAAGGGTGATTGGCATGTTAGGAAGAAATAACCAAAAATTGGCATGAAACCACTGTAAAGTTACAAAACAAATAACCTAAAAATTAGCCAAAACATTACAGAAATTTTGAAAAAAAAAATAATAATAATAATAATAATAATAATAATAATTAAAAAAAGTAAAAATGTAAAATATACCAAATATTTAAAATATAATCACAGTAAAAAAAAAAAAAAAATTTACTTAATTTAAAAAAAAAAAATCCCCCAATTTGCCACCAAAAATGAAAAATAAAAGGAAATAAAATTTATTTTGTTCACAAGGTGCCCACCCACAGTCTCCTGGGTTTCAAATGTTTTTTTTTAATAAAGGTGGAAAACACACACACACACACACACACACACACACACACACACACATATGATCATGAATACCTGTGTGCTCTGTAATGAAAAATTTGATTGCTGCACGGTTGGAAGGATGAATGGGCAGAGTGGTTAACTGATGGTAGTTTCTGTACACCGTGTTCGGCTCAGAAGGCAAGGAGGATGAAGAAAAAAGTATGATGAAGACAAAAGTGAGCATGCTGAAACAGGGCAGTAAATTACTGTGAGTCATGTACCGCCTGTATCAGCTGTATCAACTCCTTTTTTTCGGGAATCAGTGCTAGCACATGCAGGATGAACTGTGAAAAGGGCAGGTCACAGAGAGCAATAAGCTGCAGCTGGATGACGGTAATTCAAAGAAAATACAATACAAAGGAGACTTTACAAGGTTATCAGTCCAGAACAAGCATGAAAGGGTTTTTGTCTGTGAAAAAAGAAACATTTCAAATCATCTAAAGGTGAACCATGCAAAATTGCCAAGATTTAAGTGAAGACCTTTTAGACTCTACCCACAAAAAATGTGGAATAAGCAGTTAATTTGATGGCTGATTTTTCATGGTTCTTTTTGGCCCAACTCACAATAAATTACATGCTTATTCCATGTTTTTGTTAGTCTAAAGGCTCTCACTTAAATCTAATTTCTACAGTTTTGCATACTGGCTTAGACTGGCTTGCAAATTGTGAAAGTATCTCCCATACTCTTAAAAAGTAAAAGGCATATTTTGTGGATGTTCCAGTATCCTGTAAACGATAAAGATATTTGCATGACAGAACCATTACGATCTGAACTTAAGTCATAAACCTGCAATATCATCAGGTTTTTATCCTTTGGTCTGAGTTGGTATGTCAGATATGCTACTCTTGAACCTGTCAGCAACTGGAAAAGTAAGCTAAATGTTTTCCTCGAGCCAAAATCAGGCCCTGAAAGGCCCTGAATCGGAGGGTCGGACCAGAATCAAGTGCTTTAACTTTATGGAGCCATTTAGTCTATGCATTTTGGCAAACCGCAAACCTCACAGCACATTTGGCAGTGTGGAGTTAATGGTGAAAGACAGTTGGGAAAGTGCAGTCCAGCAGCCATGGTATACTTGTGCAAAACAGTAAAGCCCATGTCCAGATTATCTGTGACGTGCCAGGCTGCCGTTCTGTTAGCCTTTTTACTTTACTGATGAAGGTCTCAGATCATGAGCAGAAAATAGAAAATGAAATTAAAGACTGCATAACGTCAATCCACAGGTTTCCCCTCACCTTTTAGGGTCTTGATGACTTGAATGTTTTTGGGCACATGTCACAGCTACCACCAGCGCGTCCATGAGACCGCTGGGGCTTATTGTTTGCCTTTCGTTAACATGGCAGCACTTTCCATTTTTGTATAATTCAAGTCGGTTGTTCAACAAGCATGCGCCCTCAATGTCCAGTTAATCCACTCAGACAATTGTAGTAGGAAAGTGGGCAAAGTGGTAATGGAGTAAACTTGTCACTGCGTTGGAAAGCAGAGGACGTGTGTTCATTTGCTGGCTTGCTCTGTGTTTCTGTTGGCCAAGACCTCATGCTGGGCTGTCCCAGCAGGCTGGTCCTGTCTGAAATAATTCCTGGCACACACACACACACACACACACACACACACACACACACACCTCGACTATCACATACAACTTGGCTACATTTTCCACTCCCATGTGTGAAAAACTGAAATGTGCTGATACAAAAGCTAATGTTTGCCCACGCGGAGATACAATGAGTTACAGAGAACTGGTTGTGTTCTTTGTTTGAAACGACTCTGATTTTAACTTTAATAATAATGATTTAATGGAGAAAAGCATAAATTACATGCATGTTCTTGAAACACGTCGTGTTGGGAGGGTCATTCGGTGTGATTTTTAGCACAACCACCAAAATAAATCACAGGTTTGAAGATCACAAAGAGCGTCTCAACGTGGCCAGCTGGTTGCAGGCGTGGCAGACTTGGGTGGCTTAGAGCAATGGCCATTGATTTGATTGGCAGACAAGAGGCAGTGCAAATTCAAACAAGAGAACTAATCAAAAACTACACACAAAGAATTGAGCATATACTGCCAAATGAACGGAGACTGCACTCGAATTTGTCTCAACAGCTTTGTTGGAAATCTGCCACAAGAAGGCAAAAAGTTGAAGAGAGAACAGAATGGATGCTCTACATATAAGATTTTTTTTTTTTTTTACCATAAATAATATGCTCAGATGAAACCACTTAGTAAGCAACAACATTTTGATTCATAACTGTAATGAAATTAAATTTTTGTTCTGAATAAATGTAATAGATTACAGTTTCATTTATTTTGTAATTTACTAGTTGCGCCCCAACACTGAACACATCTGTGTGCCATACAGCAACCTGTGAGACAGAAAAGACCTGAGTCATTTCCACAAGACCGTGTTTTAATTAAAGCCAGGCCCTTCAGAGCCCAGCGCGCTAACTCTCTGATAACTTGTCTTCGTAAGTCTCGTCATCCTGCTGGATCTGACTTTTCCCAGCAGAGCACCCTACAGGATATGGGTTCACACTTGTTTTAAGCACAATTTATGACGACTTATCACCGCCTGAAACCTTTAAGAGGTCTTCCAAACACGTCTCAGGCCAAAAGATCCCCAAAAACATCACTGTTGCCAGTTTTGATGTTTTGATTAATTTTCCCGGGCCAAGGTTAATTACAGTGGGGTTTGCCCACAGTTGTGTTTCGAGTTTTTTCTCCCTGTCTTTGTCAGTTGTAACATCATTTGTTTCATAAATTGTCTCAAATCTCCTTCAGCTTGTTACAGTGGAATCCTATTATGACTTGCACTTGCATTGTGGTGAGTTTCAGAGAGCCTGCGGTTGCTTTGGTGGCAGTTGATTTAAATTTGAATATGTCAGAAAGCAGTGATTTTTTTTAATTCAGTCATTTTTTTTATTCGCCGCCTCCAAGTCAGCCCTGGTTCCTCACATCCTGATGAAAAAGGAAAACTCGATAACCTTGAAACTTGATCATCTCCTGTTCCCATCAATCATCATCAAGATCTTCTGTGCTACTAAATCAACAAATTCATATTTGCTTTTCCATTGAATCGGTCTCTCTTTGTATTTGCAGTAACAGCCTGCTTCTCTCTGACACTCATGCACAAAAAAAGAAGTTAAACCCAGGGGAACTCCCAACCCTTTTTGACTCTCATCGCTTTTACTTCCCTCATTTCTGATTTCCTTTCAGCTTTCCGCGGGATGTATGTGACTCATCACACTAATGTTTGGAAGAACCCATTTCCCCCATTAAAACATTTGCTGTAATTTTTCATGAGGCTATGGAAAACAAAATATCTATGAAGTGCTCGACAGAAAAAGGGTATTGTAAGCGATTGTTGTTGCTCCCCTGTCTCGCAGATTCACCTCTTCCATCTCGTTTCGTCGCTGATGGTTGTTATTCCACAGTCCATCAAACTGAAACGAATAGAGATTTTCTTTCTTCATTACTTTCTTTGAAGCTTCATGGTCACCAAATGTGAGCTGTGTTTGACCTTCCTGTATATGTCCACATCTCGTTTTCCTTGTTTGCTTGTCTCTGTGTGAATGTGTTTACCTGTGTGTGTGTGTGTGTATGTGCGGGCAGACGGTTGGATGGGCAGGCGGGAGTACGTGTGTGTGTGCATGTGCACACCTGAAACATTTGTGTGGGTTAAACTTCCATCCCTGTTCCAGAGGTGGGTTGCATCAAACAGGTCTTTTAAACTGTGCCCAGAGGATGATGCTTTCCAATTGCTGCTGGGTTCCTGGTGGTTGAGAGGCGAGCCAGTCCCTGCTCCAACCCAAACACCCCTGCAACTGCTTATCTGGGAAAACGGGAGCTGTGTGTGTGTGTGAGAGAGAGAGAAACACTGACCAGTTCTGCTTGCCTCTGTGTGCATAAACATAAAATGTCTGTGCAAAATATGTTTAAGTTAAAAAAGTTCTGCACCAAGGCCTCTCTCCTGCTGTTTACCAAGGAATGAGTCAAATTTGGCTGAGAGAGAAAAGTCTCATGGTTCCCCTCCGGACAAAGTTAATTATCACTTCAGGTCTGTGTCAAGAGCAGTATGGAGAGGAGAGAGGAAATGCCAATACTAAACACAGAGGCCAGAGACAGAGAGGGGGAAAAGCTCCAGAGACGCAGTGAACTGACCACAAAGAGATTTGCTGGAAATGACCGGATAGAGTTAAAGAGCAAGTCGGAAACAAGGGAGAGGAGCAGCCTACTTACAGTAACAGAGAAATTTCAGCCTGCTGACTTGATTACTATTGGCTCAGCAGGGAATAGGTAGTCGGGGTAAAGGAAATAGCCACTGCTAGCTGGTTAGAAACTTTAAAGGGACGGTAAACTAAAATATGTCCTTTTTCATTAAAATATTCGGAGTCACGAGTCGGTGCAGAAAAACTGAGAGTGTGAGAATCTGAAGTCCTTCATGCAGAGAGAAGCCTATCAGTCGATTTCTCCTGAGTCAAAGAGTCAGCACTGGGGATTAAAAGCAACTTTCACATGTAAGAGTGGAACAATCCAATCAGAACACAACCTCAGTTTTCCCTCCTCTTGACCCCGTTTGGCTGACATTTCAACTCTTCAGAAATTGGCACAGCATGCCACTTCCGTGTTCTTCCAGCATATAAAGCTACCATTTTACCGGGGATTATTTTACCTATGTTAAGTAAAGCCTACTGTGCATCAGAAGAGGCGACTGTGAGCAAAGTGCCTCAGTCTAACAGCAGTGTCAGATGTGGATTTTCCCAAATCAACTCTGCTGCGACAAGGCTGCAAAGAAAGTACATTTGCAGCAAGCAATGAGATCACTAACATGTTTGAACTCTGTGTGTCCAATCCCCTCTTTCTTTACTATATTTTTACAAACACCAGTTGTTTTATTATATTTCATTTATCTAAATCTACATAGAAAGTCCTTTGTACAAAATGCCCCCCTTATCTGATAAAATAAAACACTTAACTGGCTTGATTAGGGGCTTATTTTGCTATATTTTGTCCATGATGTATTAATTTTATTTGATTAATTTTTACTTTGATTTTGTGAGTGTCTAGTAATCCTTTACTCCCATCTTTTGTTCTGGGTGCTTATTAGGTGTATATGGCATGTGCCACTCATGGACAATAGTTTTCCTACTCTATTGTATTCTATTGTATTCTATTGTATTGTATTGTATTGTATTGTATTCTATTCTATTCTATTCTGTTCTGTTCACAAATTGCTCACTCTCACCCCCAGCTCCCTGTGGTCTTTCTGTATGATTAAGACAACCGCAAGCCACCATGGTGATGAGTGGTGTGGGAAGACAATTGTATATTTCTGTTGATTGCAAAAAAAAAAAAAGTAGACAGTAAAATAAATGAGGAGATGCAAATGCCAATCCTTTTAGCCAGTCAGGACTTCATTACCTAGTAAATCAATCAAGGATGTTTATTATTGTTCCACAGGGAAAATATATCCAAGACTAATAACTGCACCATGCTAGCCCACTGAAATCAAACAGTGTTTGTTGGTTTGGACAGCGACATCCATTGCTCACGGCATGCTACTCTTCCTTCACACCCCCTAAACACCATGGCCAACCCACCGTCCCTCTGTCCCTCCTGCTGTTTTACACCGCTGTCCAACAGTGACGTTTCCTCTCACTCATCCAGCAGCTTTTTTAGCAGCGTCTCTGGGAGTGAATCACCTGGTTTGGGAACAGAAACGACTCCCTGGTGTGTTACACTGCTAGAGGTTTGCATGAGAGTCACATAAGGTCACATAATTGAAATGTAGACAAACAGTCTGCTACCACTCTATAACAAGTAAAGAGCGACAGCTGCCAAGGCTTCAGCTCTTAAATTAAAGTTTCCCTCTCCTCAGTGGTTTACAGAGTTGTTCAAGGTAATTTGAAGTGGATGTGCCTATCAGTGTCAAAAGTTCAGGAGCAGGAAGCCAACAGCCTGAGCTCCCACTGGGCCTCCAGCACCAATGAAGAACAGTGAAAGACAGATGCGCACACACATAAACAAATCCACACAACACAAGCAAATGATGGCATCTAAAGCCCCCCTCACATTAGCAACCAAAGTTTTTAACTGGTGGGCAATGGCGTTATGATTTGTTATTGGATAAGTGCCATTTAGATCGTTATTCAGAAGTAATCAAGTACTATTCATTAAGTTAAGGATCATTCTAAGGATTCATAGATACCCATGAACAATTCATTGCATATGAGTTCATTAACATCATATCTAACAGTAATTTCTCAATTAACTAATCATTAGCTACTCTATAAAATTTGATTAGAGGTTACTCAAGGACTGCCTCTTAACTAATGGTTTACCAGGAGTTAGTTCCTCATTTGTTCCTCATTTGTTTCCTACTAACTACTCAAAATTTTTTGTACCCTCTTGTTAAGTGTTACCTGTTGCAATTTCAAATATTGCGCGAGTGTAAAAGTGATCTCTATTGTCAAAGAACATGGAGGCAGCCATGTACCCTTTAACCCCTTAAACCTTGGCTTTGGCTTAATTTCCCTCTTAAGTGGCTTCCAAGTTGATCATGCTCTCACGACTTGTTTAAAGGACTCAGTATGACTAGTTGCCGTTCTTACTAACAATCGCACCAAGTGTGAGCATGACTGGATCAAGCACCAAAATGGAGATCTACAACTGGATCGCGCTCGAAAGTGAGCTGGGCCTTAGTGACAACATCCAGGCCAGGTCTTTCTACCCTGACCTAAGCTAAGACATGCTCCACGGGTTTAGTAGACGGCTCCAAATGTGATCTCAGCTGGAGAAAAAAAAACCTGATTGTGAATTGCATCCCGTTCCCAAAACTCTTCATTTTTCTCCTGACTGGACCTAACACCGAGATGTGTGGAATTCTTGCAGGCCTTCAGGGAGGAGGTGTTTAGGGCGGCTGAGCCTGTAAATGTACGAATGAAAAAGGAGGTAAATCACAAGAGAAATCCTTACTCTCTCGGTCTCGGGCTCTATCTCTCTTAATCTCTCTCAGACAAATGTGGTCAGTTTAGACCTCACACAGAGAACACCTACTGCTGCTGCTGAAGGTAAACATAAAAATTTAATTAAGTTTATTATATGTTTGGAGAATGTCAAAAGCCCTTGGGCCACTGAACTCAAGATGTTCATAGTATAAGGTCAGTTATATAATTGAGGAAAGCTTTTAGAAAACTGCTGGCTCCCTATGTATCATGATACATATTTACAATTCATGACAGTTTATTTTCACTTTCTCTAAACTGTCAAACTATTCTGCTTAAGCATGCATTAAGAAATAACTGCTCGTGTCTGGTGAAGCCAATGTTAAGCATAACATAAGTCTGAATTTTGAAGGAAACAGTGCTGTTTTGTTTCTAGCCACAAATGGTTTGGTTTTGATAACCAGAAGATATATGCATCAGTCATATCCATTCATAGAAAACCTTTGTCCCTGTATCTGCTGCATCAGCCAGTTCTCTGTGGGTCCGTCTGTGAGTTTTCCGTAAATCATGAGATTGTTCTGCAGGATTGTAATCCTATGTAACAAGAGAATGGCTCATTGTTTTGAACAATAGGCTGATTCACAAGCTCAAAGTACATGCAGAAAAGCTATAAACCCCAAGGGACCACAACTGGACTCTATAAAGTAAACCTGACCAAGAAGTGAGTGCCACATACATTGCTGCAGGTTTCTCACTGTCACACACTCATAAAGTAGAGGTGTAAACCTGAAGATTTATTTACATGGAATGGTTCTTTTCTCCAAGACTTTTCTCTCAAGGCCATGTGTTTTTCCAAAAAGTTAAGCTACTGAATATTCTAAACTAATCAGCTATTAAGGGGAATAGTTTGTCAAACTTTTGCAGCAATGCAATTTCACAAAAAAAAAGGCATGATGGAAACTTTTATGGTGGAAATATCATGACCTTTTACATCTCAATATAAATAAACAAATTAATTAATTAAAAAAAAAAAATTGCATAAACCCCCAAGCATTGAACTGAGAACAGAGTTTATAAGAAACTCTGTTCTCAGTTCTGTGTTGTGTATTTGGACATGGCATATTGAGAAATTACTCTGTTTGAGGTGAGAGGTGATGTATGAAAACTTCATAAGCTAATGTGGCGACAGATTGAAGGCACAGTTATTATTCAAAATGGAATTAGATTTTCTCCATTCAAAACATCCACTTTTGATGATAACAGATATACACGATCAAAGAAGGACAGTGAGCACAGCTGCTGAGTAGAATGTGAAGCATCATAAGTTGCTTTAACACCATCAACTTTGATACGTGACATCGAAAGAGGGCTTATTTCATCTTACAAACTGCTTTTGAAAGCTTTGGAACCTGAACATCATGACATCTCTTTACTTGAGCTGTGCTCGATGCTGCAAACTCCCACACAGCTGCAGTCCTCATCTCGCCAATCAAGAGAAAAAAAAAAAGACTAAGATGGAAAAGTCTTCACTCCCACAATTTCCAGGTTGCACATCTATCAGGATGACAAACAGGATTGAGACCATACAGTGGAAGAAAGGCGAGCTTCAGCAGGAGGGCAGAACAGATATGGATGGTTGAGATTTATCTGAGCGATAACCTATCTGAACTGTGATGATCACTCACTTCAGGAATGATAAAATGGAGGAACAAATTGGATTATCAACTGCGCTGCTGCTACTTGTAAGCTGTGTGTAATAGTGTACATCTGTCAGCCACACCAGTCACAAAATATGTATGTGCATGTCTCTCTCCGCTTATATTTCTGTCTCTGTCTTGCACGTACACACAAGCACACATACATGTATTCTTGGATGCTTGTCACACACGCACATACACACATATACACACACCACACTTACTCTGCAACCATTTCATAATCCACTGGCACATCCTTGTGTCTCATTCATGGCATGTCTCCTCAGTGCTGTGTGTGCTTGTTTATTTCACTCACGACTCCCTGGACTGGAAAAGCTGGAGCATTCCCCATGGCACCGCAAAATGATGACTACATTTGGACACAGTCCCTGCATCCACTCTGTAAATAAACCTACATGGTTCCTATTATTTCTGAAAGCTAGTTTTAATGGTGAGTGATTTATGACACCTTAACACTTTCTTGACTTGAAAGTCTCATACAGCTCAAAGCTGTAAACCAGTTGCCATGTTAAGCCTGTAGCTTGGATCTTTTTTCGGTGTTGTTTTCTCTATGTTGGGTCATTTTGCTCAACCCAGCACTTGGTGAGCAAGCTAGAAACTCAGCGGCTGGGTCAGTTCAACCAGTTTCACCCTAGGCAGAAGTAAAGGCAAAAGCACTACTTCTTATTATGTTTTTTATATTAGAAATGCAGCTAAACACCTTGTAGAGTACCGAATCAAGAGAATTAACATTACAATGAGCAGACGTCCTGGTATCATACCCTAACTGAAGTTATTGCATTTGCAACATTAGTAGTTTCTGGTAATGGCTGGTATATTTCACAAAGAAAAAAAAACATAATCTCAGTCTCTCCATTAACCACAAGACAATGCCCAAAGCCAAAAATACTTTGGTTGTAACCTGGGCATGTGTACAGGACTGAATATAATGATGCGTTCTCAAGAAAATATTTCACAGGATCAGACAGGCCTAATGAATAGCCTAGATTTCTCTGTCTTAAATAAATCTTCTGCACAATGGTGAGAATCAAACAGTTCCATATTTGCTTTACACATTGTTACACTTCATGTGGCCAGCTCACTGCAGTCATGCTGCCTACAGCAACATTATAACACTCACAGCAGGACTGAGAGGAGTTCACTACAGCCAGGACCAACTGTTAAAACAGACCAATTTAGTTGATGTAACAGCCCTGGACAGCCATCAGCATGCATAAAAAAATGAATAAAACTTAACCACGATGAGCCCATGTGAAAAAGCTCTGCACACGCATGTTATGTAAGTTAGGATGGTAGTATGAGTATCACCCTGCCCAAAACATCAAACCCATCTGTCACACTTGTGCTCATTCAATTGCACACACGCACATAGGTTGGTAGACACGTGCCCACACACACACAAATGAGCAAGCCATGTTCCCCAGAGGCCTCATGGAAACCAAAAGTCGTTTACATAGCAATCAAAACATTGTTTACATTGCTCTCGCAGACAGTAAATCAGCACTGGCCATTTGCCACATCTACCTTGATGCTGTGCACCTTAGAGGGGATGAATAATTGAGTGCAGGTCCTAATTTGGAGAGGAGCTTAGCTGAAATCCTCAAATCCTGAATCTTACTCAACTGGCAGCAGTGCAGGAATTGGGGTAAAGGTTAGAAATATAATCTAAAATCTGAAACCTGCACACATATTGATGCTGTCATAATGCACTTGTACGCACATGTGCTAAGAAGTTTTGGATTCAAGAGTTTTTTCTGTCACTCTGATTCACGTTACACCTATCTAATGATGACAGAATTTGGGCTGTTCATAAACATGGAGCATAGGTAGCCAAAAAGTGGTGCAATCCAATTTATCCCAAGTATCATGCATCGTATTTGTTAGTAATTAATAAACAATATCAAAAAGTAATAAACTAAGGAATGAGAAGGGACTCGGTGGAGTGAAGAACCACATCAGGGTTGCAGCTGGACATTCTGGCCCTGTTTGTGCAGAGCCATGCCCACCTTTCAGCAATGCTGTTCTCATAGGACCGTAGCGTACTGTAGCACATGCCTTTTTCGGCCAATCAGTGGGGGCAGTTGGTCAGTGCTACCTTGATCAAGGACCAACCACCTGACCTGGTTTCATGGTGTAATGTGTGTGCTTTCAGAAACTACAGCCCTGTTTGCGCCAAGACCTGCCCATTGCCATGGCCTCTTGAGTTCGTTAACCAAGTCAGCTGCAAGCCCTTGAAAAAATCACTTTGTTGTTGTCCCATGGCCAAACAGCCCAATAACTTTTGTGCAAATGTGAGCAGAAGGAATGAAATTGGAGTATCTTGCTGATAGACAGACAGATGAGTGAACAGACAGATGGACAGGGACAAAAACATATTCCACTTGCTTGAGGAGGGTAATAACATTAAACAGGACTGATCTCAGATACAGATACAAGGGATGATGCATTGCCTCATCTTATTGCATATCTGATAGGCTGCCAATCATTTCCCCAGCAGGAGATAAAATTACACAGAGCACCTGGACTCATAATCATCATTATCATTATTGTCATCATGATTATTATCATCATCATCATCATCATCATACTGGACTTTAGATTTACCTCATAAGTAACACTGTATGCATGATAAATATCCTCACTATTATTTTAGCAGATTTATTTGATTTTACTCATTGACCACAACAGGAAAATTGAAGAATCACTACAATGTGCAAAGACCAAGATGCAAGAATAATTCAGTTTCGTGAATGCAGATACTACGCTTGTCAGGAATATTTTCATGCATTTTGGTCTCCAAAACTATGACGTGTTCGCTCAATTATGGCTCCCTTCAATACCACGTCCAAGTCTCCAGCTGTTCAGTATTATATGCTCGTTCCGTCCAAGTTCCAACCAAGCGCAACCCTGACTGGTGGGGACTTAAAGAATAAAATATTGTTTTATGAACTATCAGGAGGATATATGTCAATGCTGCAACGGTGCCTGGGAGCTTTTGTAATGTCCGGGATGGAAAGTAGACATAGTGAAAAGCTCCAGAGACAGCACTCACCCACCAAAGTGAGGGGGTTCTGCAAACAGACTCCTAACAGACTCCGAGCAAACCACCACTTTTACTGTGGCGACACACACACATAAAAAGACACACACACCAGTAAGTTTGATAATAGGACGCCGTTAATTCACTATCAAACCAGTGTTGCTGTTGTGAGCAAGACTGATTGAAACCAGGCAGAAGAAAAGGAACAGCGATGCCTCATTTCTGGTTAAATTAGCCGCCTAATAAAGCAGGCTCTGGGATTTGACTGAACTGAGAAACTTGCATTAATGAGGCAATCCAAACCACTTCAATTTGACAGACGCACAAGGAACTATGCACTGGTCAGCATCAGCAGCACATGTGGGTTCAAACGAACTCTAATCATATGCATCTCTGTCCCTTGTGCGCAGAAGAAAAGGCTTTTTACAAACACACGTTTGGAAAATTGACTGACCCCATGCAAGCCCAGTCATGTATGTGGGCTTTTAGCTCTGGTAAAGAGGTGTGTGTTTGCATTTGTGTATGTGTGCGTGTGTGTGAGCAGGGTGTGCAGGTGAGGACTGATCCTGTCTGAACCCCACCCTGAACTTTCTGCCCTCATAAAAGAAGTACTCTTGGTGTTGAGACATTGACGTGGAAAGAATAATCTTCAGAGGAGACAGCCAGAAAAACAAAAAGGTTGGGATCAGATACCATCATGGGTGCAAGTCTTTGGCTCCCCAGAGATTCTGTTCGATGCATAATTCACACATTGGCAATTCAGTTTTACAATGATTTTTTTTTCTTTTTTGAATTTTTTTTACTTAGGTGTGTAAACCATGATTACGATTTGATCCAGTAAACTTTCCGCAAAAATTTTATGTGCACTTGAAAGATTACCTTTTTTCATCAGAAATCAGGCAACGGTATTACTTTAACATTATTTATTTAAAAAATGACAAAAAGCTGACATTCATAGTATTCTGTGAGATCACCACAACTGTAGGTGTTTGTTTATTTATTCATTCATTTATTCATTCATTTTAAAATCATGAATGACACAGATCACAGCCTTTTATATAGATTCAGGCTAAAGTCAGAGTGATTTATTCCTTTTATTTCTTTTAGCCGATTGACGCAATTGATGCAGTGAGTGACTCATAACACCAGTAGACCCCCCCCCCCCCCCCCCCCCCCCCCAAAAAAAAAAAAAAAAAAAACTACAATAAATTTATGTGCCACTACTTTAAAATAAAATGATTAAATAGCAGCTTCTTACTTTGCCATCAGCTTTTAAACTAACTGCAAACTGTTTTCACAGACAAGAGGGTTTCTAAACTCTGGTTTATTGAAACTGCAGGCCCTAGTGCTTCCTTGCCAGTGATTGTAGACACCTTTCAAAAAACTAAAATATGTCCAGTCTAATATGTCAGACATATGAGGAGTTTATGAGGAGCGGTGTAATTGTGTAAAATGACTGACTGTGTGGCTAGCTGGCTTAAGCTTTGGATTTTAAGGGTTTATGTGCTGGATAGTGGAGTTTATGTACTTTGCTTTAGGGCAAGTGAGATGGAAATCAAATTACATGATCAAAATTATAATGATGCAGTTTTGAAGGTGTATGGTAAATACTTTTTAATGACACCTATGGCAAAGCCACGAGGTAAAAATGTAAGGTGAGTCTCCAAGTGCATGCCACCTTCTCTAAACGTGTAACACCTGATTCATTCTGAGCTCCCAGGGCCAAATCTGTGTGCCAAGCTGCATGGAAACATAAAAAAAAAAAAAAAAAAAAAAAAAAAAAAAAAACAAGACAATATATAGCATGGATGTTTTCCTTGCTTTCCGTTTCTGCTGCTGGTCCAAAACGTAATGAGGCTACATTGTTGCCATTTTCATATTTGCAAATGGAAATAAAAAAATTCTTTCAAACCCACCAAATCCATTTCACCTTTTTTACTGCTGTTGTTGGACTGTTATGCTTGGCTATAACATTCAGCCTGCAATCTGAATTCACTGTCCTGCTGTTCCCCCTACTGTACAATGATGGGACTTCAATTCATATTTTTCCACCCCTATTGTTTTTAAACTATTACAGTCACACATATTGCCACAGGGAAGCCAGTTTCCATTCATTTATTTTTATCTTCTTTCAATTCACTGAATTTTGAAATATCCTCCAGGCCTTGGAGAACAACTGTTGGAGTGCAAAGTGAGATGAAAAATCATGAGAAAAACATTCTGTCATTGAGTTTATGCATCAAATTTGGACAAATTTTGAAAAACACTGTCTGCTGTTCCCATTCAGTGGATGCAAACATGGCAAGTTAGGCAGTTCATATGTTAAGAATAACTGCAAAAGCTGCAACAGTAACTCCAACAAGTTATGCTTTAATTTAGCATTTGTCAAAGTCATTACTAAATTTACTGTTACCTGCATCAAATGGAAATCCTTTGACTATCATTTATCATCAGCAAACATGCTGCACAATTGTAATTCATAATGTACACATGAACCGATGATATAATAGTAAAAATATATCATTTAGTAACATTGATAATAAGTTACTCTCTTTATCTCTAATCCCTACTCAGTTATTTCCTATTTTCCTTTCTTTCTTTCTTTCTTTCTTTCTTTCTTTCTTTCTTTCTTTCTTTCTTTCTTTCTCCCCCTTATAGATAACTTGTTGGATATTACTATGTGTATACTGATAGCATGTTAATGTAGCCTGTTATGACTCATAGTTGGAGTATCTGCAGTAACAAAACTGGGCAGTCACATCATCCACGACTGTGGTGTAGTTCTTGGTACATTAAGTCTATTCTTTCCTAATAAGATTCAGTTTATGAACTGCAGTGTCAGCCATCTCTTTTGTGTCTCATTGTTGACAGTGTGATTTCTGTGTTGCTGAGGCAGCTGTTTGAAGTGGGACTCATCCATCTGATGATTAGTCTTTGATTGTATTATGCACTTTCTATACTGCTGACTGGGCTCTTTAAGGTCAGCAATCTCATTAATCTCTAATTGTTTGTGTTTGATTTTCTCAGGCTAGAATAGCATGAAGGCACACCCAGCGAGGTGCAAACATGAGAATCTTGTCAGAACTAAACAAAGCCTACTCACAAACTCCGCCTCACATACTCTGGTCTTTTATTAATAATAATTTCAGCAAAACTTTTCAGAGACATTGTCTGATTTTGTGCTCTGTCTATTGCTGACTCTGATCCCAGCAATCTGTTTATCCTATATGGTCAGCATTTCTCATATCTGCTACAGAATATCAGTTTCCCTCTAAATTCTCATTTAAATTATATCATAATCATAAATTGTCCCTCACATGTTTAAATTGGCATTTTTTATGTATATGCAATTTTTTCTCTGGTAAACTAATCAGAAACTGCAGTCATAATTTCAGCTAATGAGGATGCTGTCTGTGGATAGATTGTGTTTGGCTGAAAGGGGGCATTTGCATAATTTAATAAGCAGATGCAAACTGTTGCTGTGCAAAATATCTGTGAATGCAAACTGTATACACATTCTCCTTTGCTAATAGACAGGCTATAGTGAGACACATGGCAAAGTGTCAGTTTTGGCACATCCAAGGACACAGGGCAGACTTTTTGATAGCAGGAGGCAGGCACCTTCTCTGACTCCGCCCACCGCTGCCCAAACCGGAAGTTTAGCTGTTGTTGTCACACTGGAAGAAAATGGCTGCTGCTCCGACTTTTTTTCAATGAAGACCCTGAAATTTCAATTTCATTTCGTTCTCTTGCATTGGAGTTGCAGTCGTCCGCTATGCAATCTAAAAGGTAAGTCCGCCCTGCGTGACACGGCTGGCCTCGCTGCGGCGGCTCGTGTCTCGGGCGACATACAGCGCCGCTGATAACTTGCAGCTTGCCAGGGAACAGGCTAGGATGCTAACGTTAGCCATGTTAGCCACCACCGTCAGACATCAGCGAGCTTGTTGCTGTGTTTAGCCGCTCGCCTGCCCTGTCTGCGCTCACTGTGGGTCTGAGTTCACCAGTGATAGCCAGATTTCTCCCTGCGTCTCCGTGTTGTGCACTTTTCCTCTGTGGAAACATACGAAATATCACCACAAAACTAAAATCGCTTGGGGGAAACAGTTTAGCCTGTGAGCTTCAGTTAGCTGTCTGTCTCTGCAGTTGACTGACTGACCAGCCAAGCCAGGCTACCAGTGGCTGCCTGCTCGGTCATTACTGTCTTTACCAACTGTGTGTGTTGATTTACATGCTGTTTTTCGGGTTGTCCGTGGTGATGTGTGTCGTATGTGCTGTGTTGTGGTGTCCACAGGGTGTGAATGGTCACTTTAGGAAGGTGACAGTGTGGGGCAGAAAGGACAGCATCGTCTACCGTCACTCGCCTTGCAACTGGCGGTGGACCACAATGGTAAGCTTGGTCTCTGTCAGGTCATTTATCTTCACATGTTCACTGGCAGACAGGGCATCTACAGCGATGCTTGTTGCACCAGATGAGATGACTGAACTGTACATGTTGAGCAGCATTGGTCATATGTAGAAATGAGTGCGGATTGATATGTGTTTGCATGGATTTCTGTTTCCTCTCAGCAACAAGTTTTGGAATATGCATTGGATCGAGCCGAGGTAAGGGCTGCTTACTTTTCACTGTATGTGTGTTTTTGTTTATGAAGAGCATGGACATGTGTATGTGTGCATGAATCTGCCATGAGCAACCATCGATGCAGTATGTATTGATTCATCGTGACTGATAGGTGCTACCTGTTCCACCAGTTGTTAATACAGTCATTTATCTTTTCTGTAGTACATTGTTGAAAGTGCTCGACAGCGACCAGCCAAAAGAAGAGTCTCATCTGGTGGGAGGAAGAGTTTGTATCAGAAGCTCTATGAGTTGTATATAGAGGAATGTGAGAAAGAGCCAGAGTTAAAGGTTTGTATTATTAAAGTTTGATCTCAGTTATCATTGGAGTAATTGTGGACTTTCATTAGACACTTGTATATACAGCTTTTTAGTAAGGGGTTATTTCTAAGAATGAAACATTTGGGATGCTGAGCTCTTGATATTCACAGTATTAAACATAATTGTACAGGTTAGCATACTACCTTTGGGATAGAACAGGAAGATTGCTTTGAAATAATTGCATGTATTGAAAAGGAAGTTGAAGCAATAATGTAGGATCAAGGAGGTCCAAAATGAGGTTCTACTCTTTTGAAAGCAGACGTGCAAATTTAGTTATTTGCAGTGTAGGTATGTCTGATTGATTGATAAATTTTGCACAAGCTATTGATTGCAAAGCATCCATTGCATACATGCTGTGTTGAAAAATTGAGAATTTTTTCTGTCATTCAGTAACTTGCCAAAAATTGCTTTCTTATTTGAAAATAGTCCTAGTAACTTATTGCAGTTTATTTATATTTAAAAATACACATAATGTATAATCTCACTATAATCTCACTTTTTTATTTTCAATTGATTTAGTGATTATAGGTTTGATTGATTAATAATTATGTCTTTAAAACGTTTTAAGAAATGACAGATGTCCTTTACCAGAGCCCAAGCAGCCCAAAAAAAAAACCCACCAAAGAATTTATTTTATGATAGCATGAAATGAAGGAAAGCAAACAAACCATAGTATTTGTAAAGCTGTAATCAGCAAATGTTTGGTATTTTCACCCGCTAAATCATGTAATCAGTTCATCAGTTATGAAAATTGAAATTGATTAATTTCCTGTCAATCAACCAATCTATTAATCAACTGATACTTTCACCACTGATCTTGTTAAACTGAAAAGATACAGCATGAGTTTGCATTTTAACACGCAGTAATTGCAGGGGTTTAACTCTTTCCCAGCCTAATCCCAATACAGCGACTGCTAGTTATAAGTAATTTTATTTTTGCTAATCTAGAGGGTGGTTTCTTGTGTGTGTGTGTGTGTGTGTGTGTGTGTGTGTGTGTGTGTGTGTGTGTGTGTGTGTGTGTGTGTGTTTTGCCCTCCTGAAGAATTCGAGGAGAAATGTGAATCTACTGGAGAAGCTGGTGTCTCAGGAGTCGGTATCGTGTCTGGTGGTCAACCTGTACCCTGGGAATGAAGGCTACTCTCTAATGCTCAGGGGCAAGAATGGATCTGGTGAGAGACTCTAACCAGTTACCTGCCGTCTTATCTACCTACTTTTTAAAGAAAGCTTTTTAGTGAAAAGTTCTTAAAACCCCTCATACACACTGAAATTGATACAGACTGTTTATTATTTTAATGGGGAGATCCAACCTAAAATACTTGAGCTTTGTGGAAAAAAACAGCTGTTGGCAAATATACACTGTATTTTTAGGTACATTTTTTTTTTGTTTGTTGGGTGGTTTTATTTTTATTTCCGTAGATAACCACTTAAGCATAGACAGGATGATGATGCATCGAGGTATTTGTGGGCAGCGAAAGTGGAGCTGGGTTGCAAAAAGGTTTTAAAATATCTACCTAAAACATCAACAGTGAGCACAAGGTTTTGTCATCACTCCCTTGGAATGAAAGATCAAGGCCTGTTTTCTGTATTCACCATTTGCATCAATGCTCAACGGTCACAAGAAGAAATGCACTGTTGAAGAAGCAGCAATGGCAGTTTCTTGACTGACAGTCGACTGACTAGACCACAGTGCAGTGCAGCTGCTGTGTTTTGAGTAGACCGTGCAACTTGCTCTTTCTTTTGATGAAATTCCCTCTCGTGCTTCCTTCACCTGCAACCAGCTGCTGAATGCAACAAGTTGCATTCATGTGTGTGCTCTGGAGTTTGTTAAAAGTTTTTTTTGGGAAATGTAGGAAATCACCAACTCCAATAATATCGCGTATCTAACAGTGTAAACGTATTTGAATTGTTAAATTATTTTTTGTGCACCAGAAACTTCTCATTTGTAACATATATGTTTGTGTGACCTTGTAGATTCTGAAACTATCCGTCTGCCATATGAAGAAGGAGAGCTGCTGGAGTACCTGGATGCTGAGGAGCTGCCTCCTATCCTGGTGGATCTGTTGGAGAAGTCACAGGTGAGTGTGCATATAAACCCCCTTGTATACATGCACGGTCTCCTAACTGTGCCTGTGATCAGAGGTACATCTGGCGAAGGCGCATCCAGTCATTATGTAGCCCAGTCTGGAACAAACTGCCTGATGATATAAGGTCTACCACAACTGTGTCGTCTTTTAAAAGCAAGTTAAGACCAACCTACCTGTTCCTCTCTCAGGCCTGTAGCTCTCTCTCTCTCTCTCTCTCTCTCTCTCTCTCTCTCTCTCTCTCTCTCTCTCTCTCTCTTTCACTTTCACTTTCACTTTCACTTGCTGTCTTTTGATATGTTTGAGTGGTTGTGTTTATTCAGGTGATGAATTCCTTTTATGCATTTATGTTTTTATTTATCTGTTTAGCCATATATCTATATCTGTATCTATATAGATTCATATTTTGTTTTTATGTGTCTGTTGAAGCCCATGAGAATACATTGCATGAAATGTGCTGTATAGATAAAATTGACGTGACTTGACTAAATTTACATACACACACCTGCATACAGTTAATTGGTTAGTCTTTTAAACATATTTCACCACATTAGGGCTGCAACTAGCAATTATTTTCATAGTAGACTAATCTGTTGATTATATTTTATTTCATTTTCAATCATTTTTTATAAAAAGTGTCAAAATAATCAAATGGCTTCCTTGGTCTGACCAGCAGCCCAGTCTGGACTCCCACCACCACCATAAATTGTGCTAATGTCATAAAAGGGGAAACCAAGCAAATCTTATCATCTCTTGTGATCTTAGTGAAGCAGGAACCATCAACCAACCATCTGGTGGCTGTGGCCACACTGTGTAACATTTCTGTTTTATTATTTTCAGGAGTAGTTTTTGCTCCTCATCTTCCCTAACCCTTTCTGTGTGTTGATGTCCACTTTGTTCTCTGCATCCCAGGTGAACATCTTCCATTGTGGCTGTGTGATAGTCGAGGTTAGGGACTACAGACAGTCTGGCAATACCAAGATGCCCACCTATCAGAGCAGACACATCCTGCTACGGCCAACCATGCAGGTAAATCCTTTACAGTCATCAGTAAACTGCATGCTCATAGAAATGCATCAGCGTATTACTGGCATACTTGTGTAGCAGTTGTAGTATTTGTTGCAGTAGTAAGCAGTACTAGTTTTAAATAAGTGTCAGTATTTTGTTTAAAATGTATGATAACAGGTGGGTGGTATTAAATGGATCAACAAAATTCAGATACTTTCAGGAGTGTTGTAAATTCCGAAAAATATGTTCAAATGATGTTCAAATGATTGCCTAAACTCTGTGGCATTGTTTGGAGATTCCACTCAGCTAGGCTAAAACCATAGAAGTTGAATGGAAGTAGAATGGACATTGAACTGTTTGTCATGGTCATTTGACAAGGTCAAAAGAAAATGGTGATTGTTGTTAATTGTTGTAGTGATAACACATCACTGGGGCTGTAAATCTACCCGTAAAGTTTGTCCTCTGTAAAGTCCAGATAATCCTCAGTTCCCCTCTAGTGGCAAGGCAACAGAGAAAGTGCACAAAAGACGCCTCTCCATGCTTTGTACTACTCCACTGCTTGTTTGGTTGTTACTTCAAATCATCTCCACAACTTGCTGCAAGTCAGTTTATACAGAAATTTATATGGAAGTTAGCAACGGTCACAGCTCTTTGCAGTGGTAACGATTCAAATGAAAATGGCTGCTGCTTTGACCATCCTGCTATGTTGATATGAATGGGAATGTCTGTTCTACTCCCATTCAATTTCTATGGGTAAAACAAACCAGAAAAATGTTGTTTGCAAATACAAGTTAACCCAGACATGTTTTTGAGGTAGAACTAACAGATCCAGTGACTGACCTACAGCTGATTTTTAATGAGCTTGCTATGAAGAGTGAAGAAACCAAGGTGTTATTATCTGTTGTCCCCTGCAGACTCTAATCTGTGATGTCCATGCCATGACCACTGACCACCACAAGTGGACACAGGTAAAGTGGTCTGTTCATTAACTAAATCACAAACCAAACACTGAACCCCGTCTCATTTGAACCTTCTCCACCCAGAATACAATATTGTTGTTGGTATTTAATTACATTAAACTGAATTGTATTTAGCAATGTGCATGAGTTACACATCACAGTGCAAGATTGTACACCGTAATCCTGCCGCATCTTTCCTGAAGCATACCTCAGCCAAAAGAAATCCAGCCAAAAGAAATCAACATAAAATTTTCATTTTAATATGAAGCACATCCATAGGCTCCCTGTATTAAAACCACAGAATATAAAATGAGTTTTTGCTCTTTCATTGAATTTTCTTTTTTTCCTTTGTTTTAACTAATGGTGCTGCCTGGTCTTAATTGTACGAGTACAAAATCTTGTCTTGTCAATGCTTTGACTCCTTTCAGAATTATCACCTCCCACAGGCGTTGTGTTAAGTGTCCGTAATCTCTGCTGCAGGATGACAAATTGCAGTTGGAGAGTCAGCTGATTTTGGCCACAGCTGAACCTCTTTGTCTGGACCCCTCCATCTCTGTCACCTGCACCGCCAACCGCCTGCTCTACAACAAACAGAAAATGAACACTCGCTCCATGAAACGGTATTTTACACACACACACACACACACACACACACACACACACACGCAGTCCAAGGTTATATTCAATTCACTTTCAACCAGCTCAAATGTAATTTACTATAATAATAAACAGTAATAGAGTGTTGAAATTGGGTGTTTTTATATCCCGTCTCAAATGGAGTGGCTGAAAATGAAGGATCAGTCAAATTAAATGAAAGTTTGAGCTTGCCCCTGCCAAGTGATGTCTGTTTAATAAGACATACAGATGTACACACACCCTGACCTCAGCCATATCTGTTTGTGTTGCAGGTGTTTTAAGCGACACTCTCGAGCAGCCCTGAACAGGCAGCAGGAGCTGTCCCACCTGCCCGTGCCACCACAGCTCCGGCTCTATGACTACCTACAGAGGAGAAAGGAGCGGAAACCTGCCCCGTTCATTGACCTCAAGATCTCCAAGATCGGAAACGTCAGTAAACAGTATCATACACACAGCATACTGTACATGCGTGCCTATGCAGCTTGGTCATCTGGAGCTGTTAGCCTGTTGGTGGTTGTTGTCGCCCGTGATGAAATGCATTTGTAACTCCGTCTGTCCACCCGCTCCTTCAGACACAGCTGATCAGACATAAATTAAACTTGGGGAATTATGCATTTTAGTATTGTATTCAGTTTTTATTAAATATTTGATTCATTGGCCCTAAAAAGTGTTAAATTCTTTCAAATTCAACCTAAAAAGTGTTAAATTCTTTCAAATTCAACCTTAAAAGTCAATATCTTGTCATTTGAAATTATGAGGCCTTAATTTCAGCAAAAATATTTTATCTAATTTCATTTATCCATCTGTTTTTTTTTTTTTTTTTTGCAGTAATTAAATTTTCCTGCTTCCGAGCTTCCGAGTCATTTCAGCTAGGTGTGATGTTATAAAAACATAAACTTACTGCTGAATCTAATGCTGCCTTTATACCTACCTGCTACACGTATCTGTTGGGAAAATGCCTGTGGTAGATGAACACAACAACAACAACAACAACAACAACAACAAAAAATCCAAGAAAGTCTTTGCACTTTCCGTTTAAAGTTAATTGTTAGATGAATTATAGTGCCACTTTTCTATTTAAGATAAAGGACACCAGCAGGGCGTATTTGAGTAAGAAGAAGAAAAAAGAGTTAAAGTTGGTCTGAGAAAAAAATGTTGGTCTTTAAAATCATTATACTGAACTCTCTGTTCACAATCTGGATGAACTACAATAACAGGTCAAAACAAGGTGACATATTCATTACTGTTCCTTGTTGTGAAATGACTAATAATTGACCTGCCTTGTGAAAAAAAAAAAGTGTTAAGTTGGTGCCTGCTGTGATAACGCCCTCTCACTTATTTTTGCTCATACCCCTCTTTGTTTTTCCTTTCTGTCTTCCTCTTTCTCTCGCTCTCGCTCTCGCTCTCGCTCTCTCTCGCTCTCTCTCCCCTCTACTGGCTAATCCTACTTCCAGTGTGTTGACATGTGGAAACAGAGCAACTGCCAACTAAGTGTACCGAAGGAAATTGACGTGAGTAGTTCAGTTCTCTCCTTAAGACACATACAAACACACACTCATACAGCTTAAAACCCACCATCTCTCAGTCAGACAGTATCGCCACATAAGGAATAACAGCCCAGATGGACATGCTTGTGTGTTCTAGGTGGAGAAATATGCTGTGGTTGAGAAATCGCTGCAGTTGGAGGACTCTCAGCCCACTGTGATCTGGCCTGCTGAGGTAAAACTGGCAGCTGACAGCCAGCAGCTACACAACAGAAGCCGCATAAACACACACTTAGAATTCATATATATCACAAACATTTTCTTCTGGCAAATATGAGCAAAATTTGTGTAATTTGTGCCCATTTGTTGCACTGTGAACAAGTAGGAAAAAAATGTAAGTGCCGAAAAAGCACCTCTGCTGGGTTCGCACTGCCACACAGATGGCTCGTTGTAAAGCAGCTGCAAATGCTATTGTGCCGTGAACCTCAAAGCTGCCACTAGTGTGGACCAGAGCCCTGAAGTTCTTATATGTTTCTGGAGCTGTGAAAAGAGCGTGACACTGATGGAATTTATTCTTCATATGATGCCAAAAGCCCCATTGCCTTTCTTTCATTCATTCACACAGGAGGTTGTAGATGACTACACGTTCGAGTGCGAGGTGGGGGGCCAAGCCCAGAGGACCAAGGTGTCTATCTTCCAGTCGATGGGAGACCCGCTGGTGTATGGGAAGATCTACTGTGCTAAAGAACCAAAAGCAGAGGAGGACAGCACAGACCTAAAGCTCATACATCCACCGTAAGGATATCTGTCTGATTCAGATGCATCACTGAATGTGAAACTAAACTCTGAGCTCATTGTATTTGTTCTCTTGTATTGGCAGATTCCTCATAGGCTCAAAGATAGATGCAGACCGGTAAGTCACTTTGTTTACCTTTGTTGCAACTAGTGGTATTTGAGTCTAAATGCACAAATATTTCTAATATACTTATTGAGAGTATAGAGTATAATTTGATTTTTTTTTTAAACAGGTTTCTTACTCAGTATAAAGGAGTGTATGAGAGGGATGTGAAGTGTCAGGTGAAGATGTCCCATAACTCAGGCAACATGGGACAGGGGCCTCCCTCGCCCAGCAAAGATGAGGTGAGTCCTTCCTCACTGGCATCCAGGAAGAGGTTCAGGCTTTTCCGCAAAAAATTTGGTTTCCAGAATTGACTTATTATCCTGTCTTTTACATATAAATTGAAAGGAATTGAGTGTTCAGCCACAGGTTGATCAGCAATTTTGGTTTTAGAGCTTGTACTGACTTAGCTGAAATAGAGGGCCTCAGCCCCCCACATCTCACATCTGGAATCTTTTTTTTTTTTTTGCTTGATTAAACAAACAAACAACAATTTTTGTTGAAAAAAAAAAAAAGAATATTAAAAAGACAAAACTGTGTGTACTGCAGTATTATGTGTTAAAAGTTGAATAAGAAATGATTATCAAAATTAAATTAACTGGTGATGTACTCTTTGGATGTGTGTGAGTGGGCGTGGGTGTTTGATTTGGAAATCAGTGTTGGTGGAAAAAAAACTTTTTTGGCTTTAAAGTAATATGGTTTATTTGTGGGTAATGGACAATTTTAAATGTCAACAACAGGGTGATAGTTTTTCTGCACTGGTCCAGACGTCTGTGTTGGGGAAAGGGGTGAAGCACCGCCCTCCTCCCATCAAGCTGCCTTCAGGATCGGGCAGCAGCTCCTCAGGTAATAACAGTTACTTGTCTCTCTTTCGCTCTGCATATTTTCAACTCTGCAGATCCGATGGTCATAAACAAAGCCTAAGCAACATGTGTTGGCCCTGCAGAAAAACAGAGAGCATATGCACTGTGATGGAAAACAGATACAGAAACAGAGACGGGGAAGTGGGGTAAATGAGCTCATGCTAGACCAAAAGGAAAAATCAACCCTAAAAAGCCCTGCAGCACTGTTAAAGAAACAGCTGTTGGCGATGTAGCAGGCATTTCTGAGCTCATGTTGTTGTTTGGTGGTATATTTTCTCATTCCCATGGACAACTGGCCAAATGAAGATGATGTGATGTGATGCTGAGATATTTCCAGCACAACAGTTGAGTTGGATCTGAGAAAATGTTTCAGCCATCTAAAACAATCAGCGTTAAAAAAAGAGGTTTTGGTGTCAGTCCCTCAGAATCAAAGAGCAATGGCTTTTTTCTAGACACCAACATTTAACAATCATACAAGGAGAGATGCATTGTAGAAGAGACAGAGATACCTTTTTCTCTTCTAACAGAAGCCTCAGTAGACCAAAATGCAGTGCAGCCAAAGGGCATTGCTCTATTTTAAGCAATGTGTGCGATTCTCACTTTTTCTGGACTTGAAAAACTCTCCCTCTTGTTCTTAACATTGCTATCTCTATTTCTTTTTTCACCTTCTTGCACAACCCACTGCCAAGTGGGGATTGGTTGAAAGGCATTCTGGGAATCGTAGAAAACCACTGACTGAAGTAGAAGTAGACAAGGCAGGTTGAGGGACAGTGGGTAAATTTCAGCACTTGATCACAAAATAACTCGCAGAATGATGATACGTAACAGTGGTGAAGTGTTCAAGGGTTGAATTTTCCTTTTAATGCTTATAAGGCCAAGACTGTTGACCGCTGTCTTTCACTTTGGTCAGGTGTCCGGGTCAAAGCCTTGACTCATTATGAGAAATAATAATAAAAAAATAAAAAAAAAACATGCCTGACATCAGTGAAACCTTGAGCAGTCAGCAGACAGTCAACATGTCATCTGTCATGTTGAAAACCTCCATCTGTAAAAACATCTGCATTTGATAATGTCTTGAGGAGAAATCCCACAGGATGCTCCCATGAGCAAGGCTCATAACTTCTCCCTCTTGGGATCAGTAAAGTAGTCTATCTCTCTTTCTATCCATCTATCCATCCCAGGTTGTGCAAATGAAACAGGCATTGAAAAAGCATGTTAACTCCCCTTTGTTCACAAGGTAATCCATATAGCTCCCAAACCACCAGTGGTCTACTCAAGTGTCCTACGCCCCCTCCAGCCAAAAGCCAGCCTCTGAATAGGAAGCACTCCCTGGAGCTGGGCCAGGTGGGCCTGCTGTCCCCGGCCTCGCTGTCTCCCATGGGCTCCACGCAGAGTGAGTACAGCTAGGCCTGACTAACTGGATGACTGATTGCTTTCATGTGGCGCTGTCACACCTCTCAGGATGAGCTGTAATGGAATGTCTTACATCAGCTCTTCTCAAGACTCCTGCAGTTTGCAAATCTGGATTTTTTTTTTTTTTTTTGACAAATTATAGAAAATAACTTGTCAGTGTCCAGGCCGGTGTCCTTAAAAATGATTTGGAAAGGCACAACAAACCATGAAAGTATGGGGAAATGTCTGGAAGGTGACCAGGACACGGCAAATTGCATCACCACAGCACTCTTCTCTATCGCACCACATATATCTTAACCAAAACCAGCTGTCAGCTGTCATTCTGAATTGCATTGCCACACTTTATTTTGCCCAAAGGCCTCACTAAAGTGTTTTGACATTCTGGGATGACTCAAACATCATAGTCAAAATGAAACTCTTTAGCTGTTATAAGGATGATCAACATAGAGAAATTTACAGAAGTTGGTGTTTAAAAATCTATTAAAAAGCCATCACGTCTACAATAGGAAGAAACATCTTTGCTTCAGAAGGTTCTCCTTTGATACATAATGAGATTTTAAGTGTTTGCAATTAATTGTGATTCACCAGATGGCAGCATCAGATTTACCCAAACAACATTGTCCCTCTGATAGTCTATACAGTCCGATGAAGATGTGACTGAAATGATTTTGTATTATTAGCTAGTAGTAAAAGGTGTAGCAGAATAACCAGGGATGTGGATTTTTTTTTCTTCAGGGTTTTGTTTTTCCGGATTTCCATGCCTTCCCTTTTATCTTGATGCATCTATGCGTAATGAGTCATGAATTTGTAATGTCCAAAAAAACATCAGAATATGAAAAAATATGTAGCTTTTAAAATGAAAGGAGTAGATAATCTGTCATACAATAGGCCACACTACAAATTCTGATTGGTGGTGAAACTAAACATTTCCTTAATTATTCTCACTAACAATGTGCTTCCTGTGTCCTCTCTCTCCCCCGTCACTCCAGGATCGGGGACCCCCAAGCCATCCACCCCCACACCCACTAACACGCCCTGCTCCACCCCGCACCCCGCAGACTCGCTCAGTGCTCCTCTTTCGGTGACCCCCACCCCTTCAGACCCTCCCATGGTGCAGGCCCAGTCGCAGCCCACCCTTCTCGCCCCCTTCGCCCAGCAGCAGCTGGCTCTGAGCCAGCCCTTACCCGTCATGACCATCCCCCTGCCCACCATGGGTACATCCATCACCACGGGCACCACCTCGTCGCAGGTCATGGCCAACCCGGCAGGCCTCAATTTCATCAACGTCGTGAGCTCTGTCTGGTAAGAAAATGTCTCTTCTCCGCCTTAAAGGAACAGGTCACCCAAAATCCAAAAACAAGATATTTTACCGCATAACCCCACCACAGTGTATCCATCCAGATAGTTTCTGGATGGATGGACCGATGGATAGACTGGATAGGTGTTCATTTGTGGAGCTGAACATGTGAAAAATGAATATGTGAAATGTGAATTATCCTCCATGCGGAACTATGGGGTAAGGGTATGTGGGCAAATGTCTTTGATGTATTTTGGGTGAACTGTTCTTTTAATCACTTATCTCACTTTGGATTCTCTGTCTTGCTATTAGAACAGTATAATGGCATGCTGTCACAGTAGTATTTCTCATTAGAAGCGTGTGTGTGTGTGTGTGTTTCTGTGTTTGTGTGTGTAGTAGTCCACAGACCCTGATGAGCGGCTCCAACCCCATGCTGGGACCAGGCCTTAATCTGAGTGGCATCTTGCCGCCTGGAGGACTGATGCCCACCATGCAGTCTACAGGACAGTCCGGTATGATCATCAAAAAATCATCATCAGTGATTTCTCTTCCATTACCAAATTAGCTCTTATTTGTCCAGCAGATGGCCATACAGAGGAGGATTAAAAGAAATCCAGATTTTGAAATCCAGATCCTGTGGAATCTGGATAAGCATCCAGATTACAAGTTTTGAAAAACCAGACCTTGGGCAACCGTGCCGACCACATGAAAGCTGTAGTTAGGAAAAGGTCAGGGCAGTATGGACAGGGTTGAATATCACAGTGTCTTTGACCAAATACCTTGACATTGATACGGTAGGATGCTGTAGCGATGACTGTCGGTGCTTTCATAACATGTTTACTCACATGAGATTTTTGATAAACAATAATTAGTGATGTAGATAGTAGGTAGAGAAAAATAATGCAAAAGCCACAACAGTGAAATGAGTCCTGACAAATGTGTCTCTCTACTGTAATGGTAATTTTTAAAACCAGGAATGGCAATACTGTTGTGGTGTTATGATAGACAGAATCTAGTCTTATATCAAAATATGGATATAATATCAGTATATCGCCCAGCTGTGGCTTGGAAGATCATCGGTCCCTGGACATACATTTCCTATCTGCATTATTCTGCACTAGTGATGGAACTGTCCTGTGTGTTTTTAGGGAGTCCGTTTGGCCTGAACAGCAGTGCCGGGTTGAGACCTCTGAACTTACTGCAGGTATGACACTGCACTGGTTAGTCTGTAATACTGTTGGTGGCATGCACTGAATCTGTTGTTTGGCATAGAATCCTTCGTCCTGATCCTTGTCCCGTGTTACCCCACCTGAAAATAGCGATGAGCTGTGTTTGAATTCTCTAAACAGCTTCCTTTCCTCGCTGCCTTCCCAGAACCTCACTGCATATGCCATTTTAGCCGGTGCTTTTATCAAAGTGGCTTCTGGGTCCATGACGGCCTGCTTTTTTTGTATGTGTTGCCCTGATGGAAATTCAGCTGCTTATGTTGGCAGCATCAGTGCCATGCTCTACCTTTTGAGCTGCACAGGATCAGTAGCAGAAGTTTTTATTAGCATGAGGTCAAGGAAAAGCAGCAGAGGAAAGAAAAGAGATAAAATGAACACAGGCACAGCTTGCTCGATGATGAATGCTTGTACCATCCCCTTTATAGTCCTTGGTAGTATTACTAGTAGTATCACTCTGCTAGTAGTAATCGGCTAGCTACCCTGTGTTGTTTGATTGCTCTGATAATTGTCCCCTCTTTCCTCCCATCTGCTCTTGTCCCTCTGGCCTCTCTGTGCATCCATCCTTCCCTCTGCCTTTCCCTCTGCCTCTCCTCTCTCCCGGCCTTCTCCCTCTGTCTCCCTCTGTGTTGCTCCCTATTTTCTGTTTTGTTGGTGTGTGTTGGTGTGTGTGTGTGTGTGTGTGTGTGTGTGTTTGACATCTCCAGATCCCCACTGGTCCTCTCATCTTTAACTCTCTGCAGCAGCAGCAGCTGTCTCAATTTTCCCCACAGCAGAGTCAGTCAGCCACTTCCAGCCCTCAGCAGCAGGGGGAGACGGTGAGACACACAATTAATTGCATGTGCACATGCAAGTCACAAGTTAAAACACACACACATACACACACACACATGCACATAATTTTGTTGTTTCCTTACTTGACAGCACAGGAATGAATATTACAATTATTGCTAGATAAAATCTGCTATAAATAAAACATGAATTTCACCCTATTTTTCCTAAAACACAATACCTCTATGTTCCATGTTTATAATTGTTGTCTTTTGTCTTCATAAAATGTAGTTTGAGTGGCAGAACTTTAACAGCAACTACAACTGTGACTAAAACAAGGGTAGATGTGGAAGCAGAACCCGTCCTAGTCACCACTGTTAAAAAATATCACAAAGGCAACACAGTACTGGTGCTCTTATTAACTGTTTCTGTCTCAGACTCCTATGTACGCATGCATTTCCTTGAATATTTATCAGTATGGAGTGTACTGGATTAAGCCCCTTTCACAATGGTAATAATCATTTTGTTGTGGTGTAGACTTAATTCCAAAATGGACTCAATTAGCATATTTTTGTCACTTGTATAAAAGTCACTTTTTTATTCACATTGTCACAAGTGAATAAAGAAGGAAAAGGTGACATTTTGGTCAGTAAATCTTGAAACCCTTTGCTATGACACTCCAAATCAAGTTGAGGTTCATCCAAATTCCTCAGAATGCCCTAAAGTCTACAGGTCCACCTTTGTCCAATTAAATGTCATGTTTATTATAAAGTTACTTGGGCTGGACGATTCAGTAGACTGGATATGATTTAGACCAAATCACACAATGCTTACACAGGGTGCCACGGATGAAGTTGCGTGCTAGAGCAGGAACTGTAGCATGGAGTCCAAAGAACTGTCCACAAATCATAGACAGACTCGTGAGGAGGATTAGCTCTGGGGAATGGTATGAAGCACCTTCTGAAGTATTGGTTTACAAAAACTTGGTAGGTTCCATCACTCTTGAGTGGAAAAACATGGAACTACAGACACTAGCCCAAACAAACTGAGCAACTGGGAAGTACATTTGTCAGGGAGATTAGCTTACCAAAAACAAGGGATCACTGGCAGATCTGTGATGGGAGATCTTTCTGGAAGGATATTCCAGTGACACTCTTGACAAATCTGAACAACATGGCAGAGTGGCCAGAAGGATATATAAACAAATGACACAGCAGCATGGCGGGAATTAGTGAGGCATAGACCATGCACCGGTTTTACGCCACTGTTACTGTGAATTATGGAAATGGCAGCTTTAGACTGTGGATGGACATTTTCACCACAGAGGTTAAGAAACCAGAAGGTCAGTTGGAACATGGCGGCAAAAACAGGTCATCTCTTATGTAATCTTTAAGCTGGAGCAACAGTTTATGCTCCACCAGGGTGATGATCCTAACAGTACAGTTGAATCGGTGCTGGAGTGGCTTCAGAAGAAGAGCGTCAAAGTGCTTGAGTAGCCGTGCCAAAGTGCAGACTTGAAGCCCATTGACGGTCGTGAAATGAGTAGAAGATTGTGGTTTGCAGGTGCTGCCTATCCAACTTTACTAAATTTGAGCAAATCTAGATGTGCCAAGCTGATACTGACATCTCCAAGAAGAAAATGCTGCAGGAGAAGAATTCCTCAAAATGCAGAAAAAGTCAAGAGGATTGAATATTTTCTAATTTATTTATTGGTTTATCAGTGTGTCAGGCCGATATCTGCCCTTTAAAAAATAACAATAATAATAAAAATTTGAATATCATATATTAGCATGTCCATGTCTTCCCTCTCCAGTATGAAAGATCTTATTCTGTTGGTCTTATATAGAAGATTCTAATGTTGTTTAACAGTATCTCTCATTTTTTATTTTATATTTGTAGTATTCTGTTTGTTCATCATATTTACTCAAACATTTAATTTAGAGGAGATTAGCTCTAATATTAGCCTTCTTGTTTATTTTGCAGTTATTTTTAAATTGTTTTTGTGTGTAATTGTTGGTTTTAAATATTTTATTCAGTATCATTCTTAAAAAAACATATTGGTCAAACCCTGCCCTGTATATCCTGCCATATGACAGGAGATTTTGTGGACAGGTGAGGGTGGTGAATGTGCGTATGATGGCGACCTCACTGCCCTGTGTAACCTCTGACATGTCTTGCAGGGTGACCAGGGCTCAGATCAGAGTTTAGGGAACCAACAGACGGCGGTCATCAACCTGGGAGTTGGAGGCTTCATGTCTCCGCAGGCAGCAGGTAATACACACACACACACACACACACACACACCCTCACACACTTAACCCACACACCTCTCTCTCAAACATTTCTTCACATTGTTCTCCAGTCCAGTAACCTACCTGTACATTCTCAAACAAATTGATACCGTGCCACTAACTAGTACTAATGACATGAGTTTTACTAATGTGTTCTTTGGTGTGGTTACTGTACAAGCAGGACTCATGTAGTCTGTAACTAAACATAATCATTTTACTGAAGTAGGCCATTGTTCCACTCATTGGAGCATTTTAACCACTATAGGAAAAACTCAATCTCCCCTTCTTCTCTGCTACATTCTCTTTTTTTCTCTGTTATTTTTCCCCCACCCTTATTTCTTTCCCTCCTTGCACTCTGTCTTCCTCTCTTTTTCTGCAAACCTCTCGATTCATTCACATTCATCCTCTTGCTTCATGCCGTTTGCCCACACTTCCTTCCAAAATATCTGCGCACGGCTCTTTATTTCATTCTTCCTTCTCATTGGGCCTCCTACATCACCTCCTCCTTTTACCTTTTCTTGCTTCCATCACTTCCTTTCCATCATTTTGACTGAAACCACATTTCTCCCCTCATTCTCTTTCACTGCCTCCCCTTGCCTGTCTATACGCACTTTCTCTTCATCCCTCACTCCATACCTTCTTCTGCCTCTCTCCCTATTGCCTTCACCTCCTTCCCTCTGGGGCTCCTTCCCTCCCTCCCTCCTCCCTCCCCCTTAGTGCTGTCCCAGTTGGGCTGTGGGCTGGACGGGTCTGGGCCCCCGCTGCCTTCTCCAAGGCTTCAGCAGCAGCACCAGCCACAGATCCAAGTAATACAGCAACTTTAACATCTTTATACACATGTACATCTCAACAAGACCCAACTACTGACAAGTAGTTGTGGATAATTTGCACATTACAAAATTCAGCAGCCAACTCGTCATGGCTGCCTTTCCTTATATTTATCCAGTCAGAGGTTTAGGTAACTTTGCTTTCTTTTACACAAAAGTGTTTTCATCAGACCTCTCCATCGACTTTCATGTCTCAGAGAACAAAAGGAGTATATCAAATGTCCCATAAGAGGGAAATATTTTAAATCAGTATTATTTTAGAAGTATTTAAACCATTTTAAGCATCTATCTTGACAGAATATTTCACTAAACTAATTGTACATCATTTTAAATCCTTCCTGTTCTCTTAAATTTGTTTCCTTGTATATGTAGTCAAATTAATCTTACATGACTGACGAACATATTTAGTTTTTAATTTCTCATACTCACATGATGTTTAATTATTATTTTCAGAATATATATTTGAGGCATTTTTATCAACTTTAAAGGTCCCATCTCATCAAAGTAAATTTGGTTTGTGTTTTTATATTTATTTTTTTTTATTCTTTTTTTAACCCAGGGGTGTAAAGCAAAAGCTGTGAAAATGTGAAGCTGCTTACTACTGCTATTTCTCTTGCTCTCCCACTGCAGGATGTTGTATCATTTGCTCATGAATAATTACTAATGGGTAATTCCACTTAGCACCAAAAAACTGATTTGCCTGTGGGAAGGACAGAGAGAGGCTTTGGGGATAGCAGAATAAAAACAAACACAGATTTTATTGTTAATACCATCACACAATTTTTATAGACATGTATGCCTATAAAAGTTAATATATGGGACCTTTAAAGAAGTACTTGTTGTAGAGGAGTCATAAATGTATTCGTCCCAGGTCTGTTTTGTTTGTTGTATTTCTTTTTTTTTTTTTTAATCTTCCTTCACCATCCATCTCCTGGAGTTGTGTTTTTTCGTTTTTTCGTTGTTTGACACATTTCGTTCTGTCCCTTCCCTCGCCATCCACTCCATCCTGTGTTGTATTTTTGGTTAATACTTTTGTTTGACTTAAACTGCTGACGTCCAGATACTCCCAGCACCCAAACACCAGAGCTTGTGGCACTTCCAATGGCAGTAACTAACAGCGTGTCGAACTGGGAGGCATGTTCTCATGAAGCATTCAATTACAGTCTGTTTATATCAGCACCCGCAATAATGTCGTCACATATATTGTCCTTAGATGTTGCTATGCTGATTGCAGTGCAAAGAAACTGATAGATCAGACACAGTACACTGTTAAACTGTGAGACTGTGATGTGTTTGGTGTGGTTTTCAAGGATCTGACCTTCCACTTTTGCCCAGTTGAAGTTGCTGACTTACTCAGAGCAGACGCACGGTTGCTAAGCTGCATGTCTGTTGTTGCCAGGGTCACAGTGTGTCTGCAGCTATGACACCCACAGAGTGGGTGACATCTAACGCCACTGGTGCTGCTTGACTGTGTCCTGCCTCACTCCCCAACACACTCCCCACCCCCAGCCTACCCTGTCCCCCCAATCTTGAGCCTATTTATCTCTCTTCCTTCCTTTCCCCTTTCCCTCTGCAACCCATTAACCACTCTTCCGTGTCTCTGTACACTCCTCCTGTATGTCGTTACCAGGCTTCGGTTCAGCTTCACTAACTCATGCAACTCTCATGGACTGTCTGCAAAACACTGCATTCTGCTGCAAGTCCAAGCATTACTTTAAAGGAACAGTTCACCCAAAAAACATGTATGAGTCAATATGGTGGCAAAATATCCTCACCCGCTGCTCCGTGCTCTCCTGGTCTGGTAATCCAGAAATTATTGTAGAAGATATTGTGTCTCTCTTTTCACTTCCATAGTGTGGCAAAACAGGTCCTAAAATAAGTCCAGGAACCTTTTTTTGGAGGAAATTAAATGACTGAGTGGTCATTAAAGTAAAAAACATAAAGCAGTAGTGTTTGTTTATGCACTACGAGTGTTATTTTGGGAGCAGTTTTGACACACTATTAAAGTGAAAGGAGAGAGAAAAAATATATAGTGGAGTACCAGCCCAAGGAAGAATAGAGCAACTGTGGAGGATATTTTGCCAGCATGTGGATTCATATAACGCCCAGGTAACTATACAACCCAACACTATATCAGAGTTCAATTTTGTTTTAACCATAGTGCAATCTATCCATCCACTTTGTGTGATTTGTCAAGGTTTCCAGTCTACTGTAATCTTTCCTGTCTCTCAGCACCCTAATACAATACCTGGATGGGTATTTTTTGGTAGATGTCAAGTTGTCAAAGATTTACATCTGAAAAACTCAGCAGCAGCAGCAGCTCTTTACAAAAACAATGACACGGATACCCAAGAGAATCCACAGCCCGTTGTGATGAGCAGTTTCTCCGGGAACTTTTTTTTTTTTTTTTTTTGCAGAAGAACACCAGCTAACTGTCAATCAACCTCTAATTTGTACTCCTTGGGGTAGGATAGAGCAATTTGCCAGGTTTTTCTTCAGGGAAAGTAACTTTTGAGTTGCTCTTGAGTTTTTCACATGTATATTTTTGACATTTGAGTTCCATTAAAAAAAAAAAAAAAAAAAAAAAAAAAATCCCTCTAGGTCCACTGTACTTTTGTGCTGGTAAACAAGCAAGAGCTTGGCTGACTGCAAACCTTGCTAAATCACACAGACATTATCTAGATGGAGAGATTATACTAAGGGTAAATGGGAAATCATCATTTTTGTGTGTGTTTGAGTGAACTGTTCCTTTAATTAACTCAGTTTCAGTGAGGATGTCTGCTCATCACTGGTGCCAGTGAATGATTTTTCACCAGGCCATAGATGGTTACACAGTGCCCAATAACTAGATCCACAACAGTGTGCAAAGTGCTGCTCGTTTTATCGCACTGAAATCCCATCTGATTTTATTTTCTGTTTTTGTTTGTTTTTCTCCACTGGACAGTTGCAATTCTTGCAGCACCAAATGCAGCAGCAGCAAATGGCTATGGGAGCAGCAGCTCCTCAGGGGGCGGCGCCACGGCAACATACCGCCAACCAACCAAGAAGTAAGAGGAAGAGGAGCATGCCGCAGCCCATCCCGAAATCATGACAGACAACACACACACACACACACACACACACACACACACACACTAAAATGCCACCCCACTACGAACCCATCATCATGAGGACATGAATGATCCATACTGTGCTCTTTGTCTGTCTCACTGTGGAGATTGCAGACAGAAAGACTTTTTTGTCCTTTTTGTTTGTCTTTTTCTAGCTGAGAAATGTAACGATTTGTATGTAATGGTTGTCAGAGGTTTTGGAGAACCAAAACTATGTCCACCACAGAGGATGGGATTTTTTAGAACAGGGAGCCCTACACTTAAAGAACCTTACTGATATTTTTTGAGATGAAACAGAAAAAAGATGGTTCTCATAGGTAGAGGGCTTCCACAATAACAAATTTCCACTTCAGGAAGACTTTCTCTATGGAGGCCCTGTTGACTGAGAGGATCGTTAACGCACATTTTCAGAGGATTCCTCGTGAACCTGCCTGGTCCTCCTGTCTCTGCTCGGTTGACCCCGGTAGAAACTGCCCTTACGCACGGATCCCGGTTGAGCTTATTCACACCAAATCCTCCACATAACCATTACATGTGAAAATGCAAATCTGACCTTGGAGTAGTGCCTGGGGCAGCCCTCTACCTCTCAGTCTGTTGGAAGTCCTTATTCTATTAATAATCCTGGCACAGGGCTCGACCGAGGACTTAAGATCAACATGCAAGACGGTGTATCTGCTTTTGTACAGCACATTTTGAAAAAGGCATTTCCTTTTAATTAGTTCAGGAGCCATGAGCGTATTCTTACAAGACATCAAGCGAGTGTGCGTGTGAGATATTTCTGGACACTGAGGAATAATTTTTTAAGCGGTCTTTGTCAGCAGTTTTATTGTTTAAAAAAAAGAATATATATTGACAGTGGAAAATACAGCTTTTAGATAAAAGTGGTGTTTGTGGTTCTTTATTCTGCTGCCTTGACACTCTGTATGACTTTGTCGATGAGTTTCTGGATCTCTCTCTGCCGTGCCGTCGCTCGGCTGATACACTCCTGCAGTTTCTCTCCTGACAGGGCCGTCCCACCTGAGCCAGAGGGAAAGACTGTTAGCACTGAATTGCAGCTGATCACCTTGAAGACCAGTAAACATAATTTATTCCACTTGGATGAGCTCCTAGTTATATGCACCTTGAGGTGAGCTGTTGGGGTGTATTAGTCACTGCAGAAAACCACCATGCTGCTCACTAGGAGCTCCATTTATTCATCTTTTATTGACAATGTTGCAATATTATGATTTTTGACCTGACTTTGATCTGTGTGCAAGCCTTGCTCTTCTGTAACACGAGAGGTCAATTGCTTGGCCTCAGAAGAGGTATAGGCAGACTGTCCTTTACTTTCTCTCACTTTGCTCAACATCCAAGAGTCACACATAAGTTAAGTTAGGTTCACTCAGTTTACTATACCGAAAACCTAAACTATGATCTGTTTATGTTAAATAACATGATAATGCAAGAGAGGAATTTTTGTGTGCATCATACATCTATATCTATAGATACATAACCACCACCAGAAAGGGACCGTTGTCAAAATATATAATTTTAAAGCTTTTCAGTAAATCTGATACCTTCAAGTCAATACTGACGGAAAAAGACAAGCATTTCATTTTTGACAGGTATCACAGGATTTGAGACACAACCTATTGGTAGTCTAAAACCAACAACAAAAAATGGAAGCTTTAATACTTTTTCTCCTATGTGTAGAGGCTAAGAAATGGTTTTGCACTGGTAAAAGCTGAGCAGGGAGAGGCGAATTATTACTGGCTCCATGTCTGACCTGGTTTGTGGACAGAGCACAGCCGGTCTCCCTCATCTGTCACCACAGTGAAGTGAGCACTTGACAGGCCCTCCTCCTCAGCGGTAGGGTCCACGATCAGTATAGAGCTGTGCAGGACACGACAGAGGTCATGGTCATGGATGCAGATTGTTTGAGGCTGTGTTCATTGTGTTGGGCTGAGCTTACCCACCAGAAATGATTTGTGAATTTGAAATGGGGACACTTACTTGTCAAAGACACAAAAAGAGGTGCCGACTGGATGTTTGTGAATCAGCAGCCCATTTCTCTTCTCTAAATTCACTTCTGGTGTACATGCCTCTGGTTTGATGGTGACCTCTGGAAGCTGTGCTGTGGGAAATGAGAGGGGAAAAATGAAAGAAATATACTGATAAAAAACAGCTTACAGGAGGTAGAAAACAGAGCAACATCAATAATTATCGTAAAAACCAGGAAAAAGACAACTATAAAAGACATTGACTAATACCACTGGCAAGTTCCTGGCTTTGAGCCATGCTGTAAAAATAAATTTGGCTGATCTGATGTGATGGAGGAGACTTCCACAATCTGAGACTGCAACAGAGAAGATGGAGTCGCCCTGACCAAAGGTGATTTATCTGAGCACCCAAGTGATCTTTTTGGGGCATAGGAAGATAAATAAGAGGGAGCCGATCCACAAAGCGCTTTCAAAACAAATAAGACTTTAAAATTAACTCTAAGACTGACAGGAAACCAGTGAAGAAAGACAAACGTGGGGGAGATATGCTCCTGGGAACCAATTAAAAGCAAACTGCAGACGAAAAGAGTGATGAATGACTGACTTTCATGTACAAGGAGTGAAGATGAGCGGCGATAAATACAAAGATTACTTTTTCTAAATCCTGGCAAACAAGGACAGCTTTACTTTTGCTAAAGCTTGCAAGTGGGAAAAAACAGCCTCGTAGGACTGTACCCAACTCACAATTTCCAAAGTCGACTTCTCAATATGAAGAATCGCCTCTTGGCCCAAACTTCAACTAGTCAACTTTTCAAGGGGCAGCTGCACGTGACATGCACATGAGTATTTGGCCGATCAAGACTGACTCAACTCTCAACTCTCATCCAATTATTGTTCTGAGATTTGACTTGAGAGTGATACCTTTTATGGAAAGGAATCTAGACCAGATGCTGAAAATTAATTCCTTGTTATAGTGCCAGTTAACCCTGCTGATGCTGCCATATTGTTCTCCAAGCACTTACTGTTCTTCAGGGCAGCCAGCAGGGCAATGATACACGCATCCAGCAAGTTCCCATCATAGTCGAGGCACATGATGTCACAGTACAGCACCCAGCACAGCTGAAACCAGAATCAGCACAACCAATGAGCCAATGAGGGACCAAATTTTAGTGTCTTACCAAGAGTCAAACTCTAACAGCACCAATGTGGGTTTAAAGTAAAATAAAGTATGGATTTACCTTTCCTCTTTCTATGCACAGGTCTTCTGTCTGTATCACATCAGAGCTACAATGCCAAAAAACAAAAGCTTAGGTTAGTAGAATGACATGAGTGGCATCATGGATGAGCACAGATCTTAATTAAAAATGAAAATGTGACGGCAGACTGCAGCACCTCTCTATCACATCAGCAATGAACTGGCTAGCGGCCTGAGCCTGTTCTCCAGGCGGCCCGGGACGGAAGCGAGAGGAACACAGGGGCGGCAGGTCCACGTTGGGCACTAACACGGGTGGAAAGAGTATTACAACGTCTTACACAAACACAAGTACAATTACATTTACTAAATTTTACTTAAATAGGAGTACAACTACCGGCATCAAAATCTGCTCAAGTAAAAATATAATGTAGTGAGTTGCAAATGTACTCAGGGTAAAAGTTACTTTTTAGAAAAATGAACACTGTCAGATGTGATCTTTCCCAAGCAAATCTTAAAGGATGAGGAGAGTTCAAACCCAACTCAAACAGAAAATTTAAAATTACAACTGACTCATTGCAAATGGCTCTAAAATTGGAACATTTACTTTGGTCCAGTATCTGATGCTTGTGGAGAGCCCACACAAATGTACTCTGTAATGAATCCAATTTAAAATGTGGCAAATACAATAGTTGAATCAAAATATATTCCAGTAAAGGTAACAATACTGACTTTTAAAAAAGACCCAACAAGTACACTAAAAATCTACTCAACTCCAGCAACAGCAGTAGGTGAATGTCTGCACTCTCATGCATCAAGACACGAGAAACATCATCTGTCCTACACTGAAGGTACAGCAACATGAAGACACTTACACACTCCTATCGCTCTGAAAACTTACCGATATAACCTTTGCTTGGGGCTTCCACTGTTGGGTTGGTCAGCTCCTTAAATGAACAAATATACTAGAGTCAGACATTTACCTTCATCATGGAAACAAGTGGTTTCATAGAATTTTTAGGTCCTGTCACTGTACACAACATTATGTTCACGTATGTTGACCCAAATAGCCGCTCATTAACATTCTAATTAGTTCAGGCTGTTCAGCACCATGGACAGCAGTCTGAACTACAATAACCTGGAGGTTGATTCCCAACTAATTTCAAAGATCATGTTAAAATTCTTCATATTGTCATTATCTGAGGTTCTGAAAGTGTTAATTAGTGGCCCAATTAGCATAACCGGTTATGTTTCCTATATTTTGATGGTTATGGTGGATTATTAGTGCCTCTATGTTCATCAATTACCGCTTTGATACCACAGATGACCGTGGTGTTTCCGACCTTCACCAAGGCTGAGCCGTCTGCTGTGGATATGGAGCCTGAGAGAGAGAGAGACGCACACACACACACAGAGATATAGAATTCACACTAACAAATTATGAAAATAAGCTCCTGTGTCGCTCAAATGTGAACATCAGCATTTTGCCTCACCGATATTCAGTGTTGTGGTTCTGAACTCTGCCAGTTCCCTTCCATCAGGCCTACAGTTTTCTTTCTGAAGAGTAAACATTTTTATATTAGACCATGTGCTGCTGTTCATGCTACAAATTGTCAAGAGATAATCAAATAACCAATCAATCAATAGAACAAATCAGTTTTAATCATAATTTATCTGCTCTACACAGCTCAACAGCAGGAACTATTTTCATGTTAGGGGTCAAATGTCCGGACTCAAGTTTAGGATTCATTTTAATAAACATTAGAGTCATAAATGCCACCACGCATCATATATATGATCCACTTCTATACCGACAGCATGTTTGACAGGACATAAGACTATGGGGTCATTTTCTTGGTTTCACCATCTTAGACTGAATATGAATACAGAGTGTCTGCAAGATCATAGACTTTTTATGACCTTTTAATGGTAATTAGAAAAGGTAATAAAATAATTTTCGGCATTGGAGAAAATGAGAAAATGAAAACTTGACGTATGAGAACACAGTCTGCATGACAACATTAATTTTTTCCCGAGAAACCACGACACTTAGTCACTTTAATACTGACATCAAGGCTTAAAATACAGCATTTAACTGTATTTGAGACCATTAAAACCTCTGCTATTAGATAAAATTATCCATAAATAGTTAATACTATTATTATATATTATATTTTTTATGTCGACTTGAAAACAGCTGATGATGTTTTTGTTCTTTCTTTGATTTTGGTTTTTGTTTCGCACAGCGTACCAGAAAGCTCCGGTGGTACTCCAGGGGCTCTGCAGTCCTGAAAGATAACAAGGCAAAGAAAGCGGGTATTATCTTACAAACTGGTGTAATTCAGTAATGTCTGACACAACGTTTGAGAAATCATGAACAGTCACTGACAGCTCGGGGAGTGAGAGCAACAAGTCACACACACAGTCTGTTGTTCTTCTTGTTTATATCGTCTGGATTTTGCTCTGACAGAAACAGTCTGTGATCATATCAACATCAGCGTGACGGTGAGGAAACTACCACTTCTGTCATATCATTAGTGTTGATTGAGAAAACACCATTGAACGCCTCGACAGGACAAACTCTGACGGGTTTGTGTGGAGCGCGTCCTTGAAGCTTTTTATGCGGAGAATCAATGATCGAAAGTAATGATCATAACATAATAATAACAAGTAAATAAATTCACCTCGCTGCTAGCAGGAAACATACAAAAACATTTTCAGTGTAATCTTACTTGAAACCAGCCGCCATGATGTTTTGATTTACCACGTGGGTTTAGTGTACGCACTACGGCAGCTGCAGATGGACATTTGTAGGTTTGCGATCGGGTTTTCCAAGGGAATTGTTTTCTGCAGCATAATGGAGCAGCTCTCGGTTTTTTGTTTTGTTTTGTTTTTTTTGTTTTTTTTGTTTTTTTTTCTAATATGTATACTATTAATATTACAAGTAACAACTTAATAGTAGTATAACTGTATAATAATGAATCCCTCCGCAAGAGAAGCTTTTTTTTTTCACTCATTCAACTTTGTGTTTTGCACTACTTACACACTACTTCACTCTTGCCTTGCCCAAAAGCACTCCCTCCACTCTCCGTCCAGGTTTTCCCACTCCCGTCCAGCAGGGGGCGATGTGCCTCTGCCCGCCGTGCTCTCTTGCACCAAACTGATGATGTGGTCAAGAAAACTAGTGGCACTTCCGCATCGGCGTTGTGTTCAGTTGTGATTGGAGGCAGAGTTCAGTCAGTGGACTGCCCACAGAGAAATGGAAATTTAGGGACCGCTCTGTTGTGCCTGTACCTTCAAAACATCTATGTAAATCTATTTCTTCCTCTGGGAGCGTGTGAGCATCAGATACAGCACGGAAAGCCCGGGGAGGTGTAGAGAAACTGGTGTGCTAGCTGGCTGTTAGCTAGCCCCTGAGCCCCATGGAGTTCCTCTGTGAGATAGTTCAAGGCTTGGTCGCTCTGGCAGCTGCAGGGGTGATTGTGGTGAGTACAGCCCTGGACTCATATTCAGCAGGCAGGTCTGTTGTAGTAGATCTCTCAGGATCTGGGGAATGAATGTGCTCTGGTGTTAAACCAGATGACCTGCATTGGAAAAAGCTGTCAAAATGTTCATCTCTGGTGTCATCAGGTGGCTGTCAACATCCTGACTCTCTGAAGTTGTGACTTGGGTGGATGTTTTTTTATTTGAAAGCAAATCTACTGGACATCATTTTGAATTCACACGCAGGCTGATCCTTTTAAATCCCTCTCACTTTGCTCATTGGCTGGTTAACTAATGGCTGTACGTTGCAATGCCGTTGACAACCCAGGAAATAGATGGCTGTAGCTGCAGCTACAAAGCAAGTAGAAAGTGTGTGAGTTATTTTATAATGTTGAGACACACCCACCTGAAATCTGCCAGTATGAAATCTGAGCTCAAGCCAGCGCTGTACAGGAACAAAAAGATTTACAACACAAATAGCAAAAGAACATTGTGTTATTCGCTCCTTCTCAGGTGTTTGTCGTAGCACATGTCACAGCCAGTATGGTGAATCTAACACGACATGAGAAGGAGAAGTACTTCCTCACCGCCAACGGGGACAAGGAGCTGTTCCCCAGCCTGCATGATCCCCACTCCCGGGAGCTGTCTGTGGTCATTCCAGCCTATAACGAGGAACTTCGAAGTAAGTGATGGCTGTAAACCGAGGTCTTTCAGTCAAGGACTTCTGCATAGGAACCTGTGGAGTAACATTACATGTGAAAGCGCCATCACTTTTTGGTTTGGTTTCAGCCTTCCCTCACTTTAGATACGGTAATCTCTTGTAAAGCTCTGGTTTGATGTGTTAGGAAACAGTTACGACTACAAATTTTTATCTTATAGGATATTTACACCTCTGTAATTAAAGGACTTAGCTATTGATGTTGACCACTCATCTTCCTGATAATGACAATGTATGCAGCCCAAGTTAGATCATAGACATCCTGGTTTTAGGAATTACAGGCTTTAGGCTACAGGCTTAAAAGAATATTACACCCCCAAAAAATTTCTGCGATGAATATTTTTCTCTCTTTAAATATGAGAAACATTTAATATTGATTAGAGATAGATACTATCTAAATCTGCCTTTCTCAACAATTAAATGCTCATACATGCATGGTGTACTCTGTTGAGGGATGAATTGTGAGGTTTAGAGGAGCATCCAGCTTAAAGTGACTTTACCAACCAATTAGGTTCATTTAAAATCTCATACTGTCCAACCTCTCTGGCCACATGTCACTTTACACTCGCATGAGGTGACAGAAACTTAATATGGGTTTCAATGTGTGTCCCTTTAGTGCCTGTGATGTTGGAAGAGGCGATGGAGTACCTGGAGAACAGACAGGTCAGTACTCGCCCTCACACTGACAGGGACAGGTTGGCTGTCTTGAATGTCATATGAAAGCAAATTCAAGAACTCACAAGTTAATTGCTTCTCCATCTGGACTGGAGAGCTTACATGTTGGTTGCATCAGCTATTGTCAAGGTGGCCACTAGGTTGCAGCATTCGACTAAAAACACCGCTCCTTGTTATTGCCTCAAAACAGAAAGAGCATCCCTCGTTTACCTATGAGGTCATTGTGGTTGACGATGGCAGCAGAGACAAAACCACAGAGGTAAGACTTTTAAGACTTTTTGTAGTTATGTTTCCCAGAATTATATATATTTTTCTACATATTCTCAACACTTACTGGCGTGAGGTACCAAGAGGAGGTTTGTATTTGAGTGTGATTATTGTGGTGCTGTTCTCCCAGGTTGCCTTGCAGTACACAAGGAAGTACGGTGCGGACAAGGTGCGGGTCTTGACTCTGGTGAAGAACAGAGGGAAAGGAGGAGCCGTGCGGATGGTGAGGTCTCAGCTGTTAACCCTCATTTGAACGTACAACAAAAACAGTCCAGTTCAAATGTATATCATGCCGTACCTTGTTGCTTTGGTACTATTTCTCTGTCTTTGTCTGACTGTCAGGGAACTATGAGCTCCAGAGGGAAGCTCATTCTGATGGCCGATGCTGATGGAGCCACAAAGTTTGCCGACATTGAGAAAGTGGAGGCCGGCCTTCACGACCTCAACCCTAAACCGGTGAGAGCATTATGTCGCTCTTCTGTCTTTGCCACTAACTATTATCTAGGTATGAAGCTGTAATAGAAGTTGATCAGTTTTCGTTCACTCTGAAAAATCCTGTCTGTGTCTTTAGGAGAATATGGCAGTTTCATGCGGCTCCAGAGCTCACCTGGAGCAGGACTCAATCGCTCAGGTAAATATCTGAATGTCCCTCATGCTTTCTGTCTGCGCTTTTGTCTGTCAACCAACACCACTACTGAAGAGTGACAGGGTGCCCATCCATTTTTCTGGATAGTCTGTTTCAGACAGAGAAAGTCTTGGAGTTTAATGATTTCTTGGAATAAGTCATGGAATATCATTGATTTTTGTCAGCCTCATTTAAAAAAAATATGACTCACCAAATATTTATTTTCCATTGTGTTCACCTTATCTTCACTTCCCCTGTGTAATTAAACAGAATAATACAACATCTTAATCTGGCATGTATTTAAAATTTGGTTAAGGAAAAAAACCTCATGTCATGTTACACGTACACACGTCATGGAAAAATTGGGGAATGAAACATTTCCTTGTTCTTACAAGTTATTGATTGTGTCTGATATCAAAACAATTTAGAGTTAATATTTTTATTTCTTTGTATTCATTCATTGTTTGATCATCCTTAATGTTTGGGAGTTAAGGACTGAATTCTGAGTTTCCCTGTAATCAAGATCATACGGTGAACCCAGGAGATTACTTTATGTGACAGAAATATTTTTTTAATAAATAAACTAAGGCACATTCAGTTGTCAGGTGATAACAGAGGACTATAATGAGGTAGATCTGCAGTTGAATTGCGCTGATGATTTAATGGCATACAGGAATATGGGATCATATGTATAATAATTTTGTCTCCCATATCTACACCGTTCAACTGACTTATGTTAATAAATGCAGTATAAAACATTACAAATGCATACAAAACAAGGGTAGAAGTCACTGTGATGTTTCCCAAAGGCTGCATGGGTCTTTAGATTATTTGTCAAATTATTTTGCACACATTCCACTTTGACTTGCCATAGACATCCTGGTGCCTTAAGGATTACCAGAAACAGGGATGTGTATTGGTGCTTTATGGTTTTCTGACAAGGAAGATCCTTCCACCATCCTAAGGAATGCAAGTGGGAAGGTCCAGCTCTCAGGTTGTCATACTCCCAGTCTGGGTCACTCAGTCCTCACCAGGCTGGTGGACCGGCATGGGGAGAGAATACAGAGTCAATCGCTCAATCACTGTCAGCCTGCTTTTTCCACAGTGTCTACATCAGTGGTTCTCAACCTTTTGGGTGCAAAGGATAAATTGTTACCTATTGGGCCGCAGACTTGTAGATGATAAGTTGGAGTCTCAGGGATCCCCATCTGATGATATTTAGTTATTCCATAACTGTCTGCACTGCAGATTGGCAAATAGTGAAGAGTGTGAAACCCATGAATAGAATAGTCATTCTTATACATTCTCTCATTGGGCTAACTTGTAGTCCAGTGGTTCTCAAACTTTTTTCAATGATGTTCCCCCTTTGAAATATTTTTTCAGTCAAGTACCCCCTGACCAGCACAGGAAATAAAAATGGTAGAAAGAAAAGCCTATATGCAGATGTCCAATCTGGCTCTGTCAGTGTCTGAAAGAGCGACCTGATACTGTCGGCTTTGTTTTTGCTTCTTCACATCTTTCTCATTCTTTTCAGCTGTATCACTGCTACCTTTCAACCACAAATCCATTTTCTTCTTTTTCTTTTTCTTTTCTTTTTCTTTTTTTTTTTTTGGGTCTTGGCTTCTTACATTTCCTGTTTTTGTTGATCTTTTTATAGCATAGGTGTGAGATAGTGAGATTAAAATATTCCTCATTTATCTTGGGACGCACAGGAACCCCCTTGAGGACCCTAGAGGTCCCCGCACCCCAGGCTGAGCACCACTGGTCTAGACTATGTGTTCCTCTCTGTGTACCTGTCCACTAAATAAAGTGTCATGTATGTAGACAACAATGAAATTGTGAAATGTTATCGTTCTGTTTGTCGTAGCGGTCTTTCTTCCGCACATTCCTGATGTATGGGTTTCACTTCCTGGTGTGGTTCTTCTGCGTGCGGGGGATCAAGGACACGCAGTGCGGCTTCAAGCTCTTCACCCGCGAGGCCGCCCTCCGGACCTTCTCCTCTCTCCACGTGGAGCGCTGGTACGCATCGTTCTCCACGACAGACCCTGTGTGTCTTTCTGAGTGGTGTGTTGAGCTGGCTCATACATCTGCAGCTGCTCTCATCTTCCCTGGTGCTGCAAAAATAAACCTGATGGGTTGTTTATGCTTGAGTCACAGGATATTTGGGAACATTTCATATTGTACAAGAAGGCCCTGGTGACTGAACCATTGCAGTGTTTTTTCGTTGCAGATTGGAGTGCAACACCTGTTATGCCCTTTTCTATTTTCTCTCTTAGGGCCTTTGATGTGGAGCTCCTGTACATCGCCCAGTGCTTCAAAATCCCCATAGCAGAGGTGGCGGTCAACTGGACTGAAATAGAAGGTATCTTTCTCATGGAATATCTAAACATTTCTCCATCCATAATGCCATTAATCTGCAGATCTATAAATATCACCACTGGAGATGTCTCTGCCAGTCTGTGACTCGCAGATTTCCAGAGCAGCATATTTTTATTTCTTTGTATTCATTCATTGTTTGATCATCCTTAATGTTTGGGATGCATTTTAAAGTGATACATCCATTTTGGAAAATTTCTACACAAACTGAAATTCATATGGCAATGTTTGAAAAACCTGATTCTGTCCTCAAAAAATTAACTCTTTTATAAGCACATGTCTTGAGATGATTCCTAACTCAGTCACCATGGCATTAACTCACAAATATATCATTTTAAAACAAAACTCTTTACATGCATCTCGCCCTTTTTTTAGTTCTTAACTTATTTTATGTAAATGTGTGTCTCACAAAGATTGCTTTTTTCTGATCCTCTATTTTCTTCGGCATTTTCTTGCACTGTTGTCTAACCTTACTGTTTTAGTTTTACTGTTGATGGCCTGCTCCTGTCCTCCCAAAGGAATATATAGTGCTTGTCCATCCTAATTTATATATGCCTGCCTGGTACTGCATTATTAAAACTCCTTTTGATGCAGTTACTGTATGGCTGTCAGCAGTGAACGTCTGTTATATTTCCATTTGGCCTATAAAAACATCACTTGAGATTTGAGTGCCTGTGCATGATGTGCGTTTGCTCTGCCAGGGTCCAAATTGGTCCCGGTGTGGAGCTGGCTGCAGATGGGACGAGACCTGGTCTTCATCCGCTTGCGCTACATCACCGGTGCCTGGAAGCTGGAGTCGCCACACAAGACCGACTAGCCAATCAGACAAGCCTTATCTAGGGCCATCGAGCCTTTTATTTGATGGGACTACCAAATGTGTCAGGAGTTTATTTTAATCAACGCAGAAACAAAACACACTTCACCTAATTTCCTCTCCAGATGCTGTCGTTGGATGAGAGGTGCTGACACAGTTGAGAGTTTCCCTCGGTCCTGCGTGTTGTTAGCTGGACAGTGGCTTGTGGTGGCCACGGTTACACGCACATCGCTTTTTTGCCACGGTTCACAGGACATACACTGTATGACTGACCCGTGTACCACGTTACTACCTTTTTATGTTATGTATGTCAACTGTAAGTGAGAAAGACTTGTAGTGAATTGTGATGGGTCTGATTATTTGTTCATGTTATGATTCTGCCAGGTGAAATGCAACATGTTATTTTGTGAGAGTTTCACAAGGGAGGGATTGTTGAGCATAAATGGCTGTGGGGTGGGTGGGCTGAAGGACTTGAACCAAAATAAAAAAAAAAAAAAAAAAAAAAAAAATGAAATTATGACTTGATAATCTCTGTTAAGATTCTGCTGAGATTTTAGTCTCATCTTCCCTGCAGCTTCCTCTTTTTTTCTCACACTGAAAAACCCCAAAACCTCACTGAGCTCATGTCACTTTTATCACCATGTGATAACTTCCTCCTGGATCTATAAACGCAGTAAACTCTGATGCACACACAACCAGCACCCAGCGCTTCACCAGCTGATAGGTTCAGGCCCGTCCCCGGACAAACAGCCCCTGTCTGTCTGTTTATCTGTCTGTCTCTCCAGGCTGGGTTGTGGACATCTTTTGGAGAGCGTCCAGCGGGCGTTTTTGTGGTCTGAGCAGATGAAGTTCCCTCCGTACTGCTGTTTTCTTATGCAAGTTTGAGGTCTGGCAGCAGGGCCGGGGCTCGCGCTAATGCGGATGTCTCTTGGGCCTCGCGAGCCCCGGGGAGCGCATCCTGTTTGTGTCCCGCGCGCTCTCTGTCTGTCTGTCTATCTGTCTGCCTCAACACACATCCTAACCTGCGCTGTATCTGTTACTGCCTCTGGGCTCAGCGCTTCAGAGAGCGCGGCACGAAAAGCACTGATTTATTTCCCCCTTCAGGTTGAGAGGACAGATTTATGTCCCGGGGCGTTTCATTGATCCGCTCCCCTCCCTGTGTCTCTCTGTCTGACTCGGACACAATCACCGATTTAATGCAGGCATGGGAACTCCCAAACTTTTATGTTAGGATGCCCCAAGGACCCATGAATATATATGTTAGATCATCCGCATTTAATATGATTTTGATCCAACTAAGCGCACTACAGATAGTGGGGCAGATTGTTTAGTCTCTTATAGGTGAGGCGAATGATAACACTCACGACTCTTAAAGTCATGAAGACAAAACAGTGAAATTCTGAAACCACATTCCGCCCCGGAGCTTTCCATAACTACCGGCGGTGCTGTGGACCCCACTTAGACCACCTATTTGTGGCCCACCGGCGGCTTATGCTGTCCCCGGTGATGCTTTTTCATGATCCACCTGGTGTAAAAAATAAGGCTTGTGAGGATCCCTCGTGTGGTTTCACTTCATGTTGGGAGTATTGTTACGTTCCGCAGCAGTTGCTGTAAACTGTGAAAATGTCAAACTTGTAGACTCACTGTCGCCAGCCGGGCTTGCGTCATTAACTGGACCAGTCACTGCACTCACAATCAAGGATAGTATCCATCCGCAATGGAAAAAGACCTCAGTCAGGCTCCCAACAATAGATTATGAAACAAGTTTAGATATATTTTATTTTTTTTTAACTGAATGAATGAGTTCACTGCAGGTTTGAAGTGCAGCAGAAAAGTGAATAAACTTTTTTTTTTTTTCTGCCAGGGCAGATTTGCACGTTGACATTTTTAGGATGCAGGTGCAGTGTGTGTGTGTGTGTGTGTGTGTGTGTGTGTGTGTGTGTGTGTGTGTGTGTGTGTGTGTGTGTGTGTGTGCGCGCGCGCGCGCGCGTACATGTGTGTGTGTACTTATGTGGGTGTCTGTATATGTCTGTGTGTCCTTACAAAAATAGCCTTAATAATCTTATGGTAAATGTTCCTTGGTCTGAAGGAATACAAGGAATGTGTACTATACCCTGATATAGGCCATTTTAAAATTAAAAATATAACCAAGCCCTTATCGTGCTGTTATTATATTTTTTGATCTCCTACTTAAGTGTATCTGTAGAGTAGAGCATATATCACAGACACATTAAAAGTCCCTGTATATATATTATAAGAATATTATAGAGATCGGGGAGCACATGAAGTCCAAAATATGTTTCTGACAGACATAGAATATATGAAACAGTTAATAATAATAAAAAAAAAAAAAATCGGAGTATGGTCTGACTGATTTAACCTACAAACCTCACAAAACCCACCCACTCATCCATCATGATGATACACAACAACCCAAGACAGTAGCGACGCTGGGCCAAGCCCTAGGATAATATAATGGCAAGGTTACTCATTAATTCCGAGCAGTGCCTGCTATTACCCTCATCATTATCATCACCATCACCATCATTACTTAGACCCGCCCAACCTCCAGAAAAGAGCTTTAGTCCGCCTACAGCAACAATACCATACAAAAACATGAAAGCAAAGCTGAAAAAAAAATCTATAGACATTAGGTAAGGTAACTATGAGCTCACTGAGAATAAGTCACACCAAAACTATAAACACAAGCCACTATTAATTGTGCGTATAAAATAAAATAATATGTGAGATAAGGTTTACAAATTCACCACAGGGTAGACAAACACATTATAAATACCTGTAAACAATGATTTTTTTCATAAGGAGTAAATCCAGTGTCTCTGTCAATGCATTAATTGGAATAGAGTGGAGACGGTGAACAGGTGTGTTTGGTGGTTTATTTATTTGTTTGTTTGTTTTCACCTTCATTAGAATTTAGTGAGCTACATCGGAGTTGACCACTGCTGGGTGAGGATAGCGCACGCACACGCACGCGCGCACATTCACGCGTGTTACCGCTCGAACTGAATCCCTGAAATCCTGGGAAAGTTCCAGCGGGGAAGGCGGAGGGATCTCGCAGGCAGGCGCTGCGGTTCCAGCCAGGCTGACGCCGAGGTTGTGGCGCTCGGCTGGGGCTGCTGGAGGAGTGGAGGCTCCGGGCTCCTCACAAAAGCTGCGTCAAGACAGCCACGGACAGCCGGGGTGAGACCAGACCGCACGGCAGTGTGCCTTCAAAGTAAAAGCGAAATGTTTGCCAGTATTGGGTGCCGGGGGATTGCGCTATCACCAATGACGACAAGCCTGCACGGCCGTTACAAATCAGTGTGAATATAACGTTAGCTAGTACCAAGACCAAGGGACAAGCTATGTAACTAAGGTTAATCTTTAAACTGTATCATTTTGTGAAATTAACAGCTAACGTTATCCAAATATCTTCCTGATAGCAGTTAAATTTGTTTCCAAAACTGTGCCATATCACCGCTCCGTGGAAACAATGTGCTAGTTTCGAGTTGAACTCGGCCATGCTAAATGCTAGCTAATCATCATTAATATAGGAATGTCCAAAATATTCCGGTTAAGACATATACTTTTGAGTTGTAGTTATTCCATATCCATCCTTACATGCACATTTTATTTTACCTGCGTTACATTGGGTTACTGGCATCATGTTGCAAGCCCTTCTCCCCTGTCTTATTTTGAAAGTCGTAACCGGACGTATGTTTGATAGTGGCAAGCAACTTGACGGTGGTCCTCACAAACACACTTCAAAACCAACACACATACACACGCTCACACACACACACACACACGCATACACACCTTCGCTGCTCCAGTGTGCTGGTCTGACCTACTACAGACAGTGCACCCTCTCCTCGCTCGGCTGTATGCACTGCACTTGTTATCGAAGCTGAGGTGAGGAAATAAACTGTTAATTTGTGTTTTCAAATATGTGAATTAATTCGACTACTTTTATGCTTTGCTTTGTTTTTGTTTATACGGTTAAAAATGTGACGTTTAATTGGCTGTACGCTGAATAACACTTGCACTGGCGGTAAACTTTGTGTTGGGTTAAATGTTACTATGATTTTGTTCCTGATATTGACCGAGTCTGGACAAAGTGCACAGGTCGATTTGGGAAATGCATGGGCTGAATACAAAATACAAATTTGTAATCAGCTCTAAGTGATATTATGTCAGCCAAGAAGAAATAATCAAGGCTCTCTGCCCTCTCTGAGCCATGTGGCTGTTTTGGCTTATTGAGAAAGTTTTTTGTTGGCCTATTGGCATGTTGTACCTAGTATTACAAGAATGCCCTTGGCTGACGGCTCTGTTTACCTTTATTTCGCGTATGATTGTGTTATTTAAGGTGTGTGTCTACATGTTATAGGACATAACACAAAATGTCTAGATGCGTGGTAGTAGTAAAAGGAAACTGGCGTGTTTACTTTTTGGGGGGGTGTCCTGATGATAAAGCATTAGGTAATTAGCCTATCTGAGCCTGCAGACTGGGTGACGCCAGGGTCCATAAAGGAGCAGCGGCGGACTGATGCCGCATTGGAAATGGGAACTTGTGCGCTTTTGCTGTCATTGTAAACTCAAGCTGTCTGAATGTCTGTCTGTCTGCCTGTCTGTGTGCCTGCAACCAGTGTTACTCACATTTCTGTTACCGTGGTTGATAAGTAATGTGATGAGAAATGTTGTCTACATGTCTTATGTGGATGCTACCATCAGAGGAATGCCAACATATTTACCACTCCTCCTACCTAGAATAATCGTAGAATAAACAGAAGACTCCTATAATAATACTATAATATGCGATAATAACACAATAATATATTATAATAATATTCCTATAATAGAGGGATATGCAATTAATGTAAACCGCGCGGTTAGTTTATTCTAGTTTAATAATGACAACGCAGAATTGATTTGGAGATGGAAAATATACCAAAAGATGTCAAGAACCTCGTTATAGAGTGCCTCAGACGCAGTCTCTATAAGATTACAGGAATGCCGTAGTGATTTTTCATTATGGTCTGCTGCGCGCACTAACAGGATGTGGTGCATGTACCTGATACATAGATGCACTGCACTTTTTTGATGAGCTTACACAAATCATTACACAATCATTACAATCAGTACACTGACAGAGGATCGACACACAAAAGCACGCAGAGCACTCTCTCTCTCTCTCTCTCTCTCTCTCTCTCTCTCTCTCTCTCTCTCTCTCTCTCTCTCTCTCTCTCTCTCTCCCCTCCCTCCTGTCCTGTGATGTGTTCTGGCCAGACAGTATGGCTCCTGGGCGTTAGTGGTATGATCATAGAAACAGAAGCCATAGAGAGGACATGCCTCATTGTCAGTTATCCTAGAAATGAGCCTGACTCACTTTGATAGTTGTGAAACATAAAATGTTTAGTTTTTTTCATTACTCTCTTTTGAGAATAATCAGCCTGTCACTGAAAACATGTCAATGTCTCCTGAATTTACTTCACCAACAAGTAAATTCCAAGCCCTCTTTTCCACTTAACCTCTGTATTGTCTCCCCAGCCAGGACTTGCTATCAATGAAATTAGCAGTTAATTCTGTCTCTCACTTCTCTTGCCAGATGATTGAAACTTGATCTGGACTTCTGGCTGTGTGAGGAATAACCTTCCCCGCTGGAAGCTCTGGATCCGGAGCTGCCAGGTCCCTTCTGTGCCAACACACAGGGAGGATTTAGGGTTTGCTGCTCAATGCTGGCAGCTGTCCAACGCTTCCACCAACGCTGCTCGGAAGTAACAACGGAATAAAAAAAAAAAAAAACCTCTGTTTACACAGGCTCATCACGCTACCTCTCTATCCTTACCTCTCTGCTTCCTCTCTGTCTTGGCTTCTCATTCTTTGACTCTGCCATCTCACTCCCATACTCTGTCCTCGTGTGAACCCATATTCCTTCAGCTCCTCTTCCCACCCATACAGCCATCTCATAATGAACTCTTCTACCTCCATCACCTCGCTCTTCTCCTTCACCAGCCCAGCAGTGAAGCGCCTGCTGGGCTGGAAACAAGGCGATGAGGAGGAGAAATGGGCAGAAAAAGCTGTGGACTCTTTAGTGAAGAAATTAAAGAAGAAGAAGGGAGCGATGGAAGAGCTGGAGAGAGCCCTCAGCTGCCCTGGTCAGCCCAGTGAGTGTCTTTAACATGGTAAATATATGGAGATAATAGGGATTAAGCTTGGCATGGTGGCCAGTGTTTAGAGCCTTGCTTATAACTGAAAGCAATATAAATATTAAAACAAACTTATAATAAAATGACAAAAAACATTTCAACAATTATGTTCATTTACTGGTGCTCAAATAAGCAATTATGTGGCAGGAATAGAGAAAAGTCCTGTTGCTTCAGATATCATTCAGAAGCAAAAAAATAGTCTTTAAATGTGGCATAATAATTATGTGATATATATTGGGATACTTATTAATATCGACTGATAGGAAAATTATATTCTGGTAGCATTTTTGGCCATATCGCTACTGAAAGGTCACATTTGATGTCAGCAAGTGCCGTTTGTTTTTGAGCAAGCCACCAGACTTGATCCTTCTTCTTCATTTTATGCTGTTCTGGATTAAAATGTCAGATGAAAAGCTACAGCGTAAACCATAACAAGATAGATAGCTGTGTAATCACCACAGTAGCAAATTTGTGTCACTATGATTAGTGTTAGGGTCGAGGGATATTACATTTATGAGTGATTATATTAACATTATGTTTTAATCTCAACTCTTAGAATGTATTTGTCATTGTTCAAGTATGATATCTGAACAATTTAATACTTAACACAATCCCAAATACCCTTTCATATCAGGGTTCCCAGGGCAAAATTACTTCAAATGGAGGTGTGTAGTAGGAATGGCAAAATTGGAAAATATTTTTAATCGGTTAACTGGCACCATTAATCGGTTAATTGTCGGTTAACTGATAATCTTAAAAAGGCCTTAAAATTACGCAAATCCTGCCTATACAGGGGCAAATTGAAATAGGTTGACTGACGCACTAATCCAGGAGAGCCACTATAGTGAGTTATAGCATCTAGGTAATCCAATGTCCAATAAAGTATGATACAAAACATTTTGAAATGGTCTAAAAAGTAGTAGCATTTCTGAAGAAAGGCATTTATTTAAAGCTTCAAATGAAACATTGGTACATGTGTAAATGGGCAAAGAAACATTTTTAACTGATAGGATTAATCAGTTAATGTTGAAACGGTCGATTATCGGTTAAACGACTATCGGTTAACATCCCTAGTGTGTGGTTTCATTAAAGTCAACCTTTTTTCAAAGCTACTGCTCTAGATTGCACACAACATCATTTTACGCACCAGACAGTATGCTGTCTGTGTTGTCAGGAGCTGGGATCCACAGCATTTGATTTTTGGCGTTAATCCCTGTCAGGCAAGTGTGTGACAATCCCTCGGTCACTGGATGGGAGGCTGCAGGTGTCCCACAGGAAGGGTCTCCCCCATGTTATCTACTGTCGGGTGTGGCGGTGGCCTGACCTGCAGTCCCACCATGAGCTCAAAGCCCTGGAATGCTGCGAGTTCCCCTTCGGCTCCAAGCAAAAGGACATCTGCATCAATCCATACCACTACAGGCGGGTGGAGACTCCAGGTATGAGCAAGAAGGACAAGCTGCAAATGAAAAAAAAACTAGGAGCTCCTAAATTCATTGTTGAGATAAAGAAATAAGATCATTATGCAGTTGTAATATCAAGAACAGTGAAGCTTTCATGGGTTTCCAGATAGAGTCAGAGATGTTTTTCATATTCTAGATAGTTTAACATTTTGAGAACAAGGACATCTGATCTAATAGTGTTCCCTAGAAAACTAGATTTGCAACATTGTAATATGATCTCTTAGAAGAGCATCTCTCCCTCTCCCTCTCCCTCTTTCATTCTTCCATCCTCCTGGCTCCTCTCAGTGCTGCCACCAGTTCTGGTCCCACGCCACAGTGAGTTCAACCCTCAACACAGTTTACTGGCCAAGTTCAGGAACGCCTCCCTGCACAACGAGCCTCTGATGCCGCAGAACGCCACCTACCCAGACTCGTTCCCCCCTCTGCCCTGCTCCTCCTTCTCCTCCTCGCCCTCTTCCTCCCTCGCCCAGTCTCCCACCTCACAGAGCTACCCCAACTCTCCCAATAGCACCGCAGAGCCTGGCAGCCCTTACCACATCACAGGTAGGACCAAAAACAAGCAAGTACATATGCTGCAGTTGTGATAATAATAGAGCCAGGGGAAATGCTCTCCCGTGTCACATGCTTTTTCCATTGATCTTTCTCTGCGCTGTGATGTCCCTTTGCAGCGGAGACTCCCCCACCTCCATACAGCATTATGGAGACAACCCCTCAAGAAGATGTGAAGCCCAGCAACTCCTCACATACCAAGCTCACACTTTCCACTCCCCACAGAGGTAATTTACATCACAACCACATATACTATGTGCACACATGCCCTAAAATATATAGCCGATGTCACCCCATACAGTAGAATTTACCTAAAACTGGATCTCTATCAAGACATATATATATATATATATGATCATGATCATAATAATATGCATAAAATCAGAAATGTGCTTTCTTCACGTATCTCTTGAGGCATAGTTTAATATATTTCGTCAGAGGGGTCAGAAGATTTAATTTGTTGCTCAGTGACACTGAAATGAACACAGAGAAATGTTTTTTTTTATATATATATATAGGACCTTTCTTAACAAGGTTACTTTACAACAAAATTACTTCAATAATAAAAGAATAAAGCAAACATCAAAGCAAATAATACAAATGTAATCAAAGAATGGAACTCAAATACAGACATATCAAAAACAGAAAAGCCAGACAATATATGAAGATATTAAAAAAGGTCTTTGTAAAATATGTTATACAAAGAATTTAAAGAAGATGCTAAATTAAACAGAAACCCACACATAACATTAAGATGGCAAAAGGCCATTTTTTGGTAATAAAAATTAGTTTTTAGAAGAAATGTAAAAGAAGAGCCTAAACTAACCTAGTCCCCACAGGCACAACAGTGCTTCTGACTGAAAAAGCTTGGTCACCCTTTATGACCAACCTGGACACCAGTAGCTCCAGTAACACTGCATCTCAGGATCTCACGTTACACCCTGGTAAATATAGGAGAATGTAGCAGTGAGACAGATCAAGTAAAACCTTAAAAGGTCCTGGTAAAATCTTTAAAGACAATCAGTAATGAACTGGGGGAGGAGATCAAACCAAGGACCCTCCCCTCACCAACCCAAGGTCAGCCTGTCCGCATTGGGTTGGGTGTTTAATTGTCCATTCCTGCCTTGTGTTTCCATGCAGAATTACGGCCGGTGTGTTACGAGGAGCCAGAATACTGGTGCTCTATAGCGTACTATGAGCTCAACAACCGAGTGGGGGAAACATTCCACGCCTCGTCCCGCAGCGTCCTGGTAGATGGCTTCACAGACCCATCCAACAACAAGAACCGCTTCTGCCTCGGCCTCCTGTCCAATGTTAACCGCAACTCCACTATCGAGCACACACGCAGGCACATAGGCAAAGGTAGGATGGAGGACTCATGGAGTTTGTGATAATAGGGTTTTTTCTCCTCATCAACATGATATCTGAAGTATTACCACAGCTAACAAAATTTAAGGAGAAAATTAAGAAGTACTGGAAAGCTTGCTCTGTATCTACAAATCAGACTCTTCAAAAATCAGTGTAGACACTGATATTGCAATTAATTCTTGAGAATGGTGGCTTTTTTTACTGTCAAAAATGATGTTGTACAGTCCAAGTTGGGAATAAAAGGCCTGACTTATACTGTGGTGTATCTAAGATATCATATATTTATTCTAGCCCTGTGTGTGTGCGCATGTGTGTCTGCATGTTGTAAGCAAGCACATCATCAGAAGATTTATAGATAGCCTCATAGTATCTGGAAGCTTTTGCCCAAATGTTGTTTTTCTCTTGGTACAAGAGCAGAGAAAGCCTGCTATTGTTGGACAGAGATCAAACATCTCCATGAGTTACAGTAAATCATGTTTGGTTAGGATGTGTGTGGTTTGGAGTGGTAGGGGTGATAGAAAGAGCTAAGGGAAGTGGGACAGAAGCCAAGTCTACTCCTCAATGCACACGCGCACACACCAGTATTGACACTATCCAGACATTGCGTTTAAAGCATAGACACCCGTATGGTTTTCTTCTGGCAGGATATTAAAAACACCCTTAACAGTTAATAAATAATCATGCGATTAAATTACACTATTGCAGTACCCTTCCTTGGATCAAAGGGTTGTGTTTATGTTCTATTTTTATGTACTGTGAAGTTTTAAAGTGCATTTGCTGCTCTACTCAAAGACACGTCTTTGACTTGACTTTTTGTTAATTCATTCGGTCTCTGCTCGTCATCCTATCTAATGACAGAATGTGACTCCCTCTTTCCTTCCTCTCAGGTTTGCACCTGTACTATGTAGGTGGTGAGGTGTATGCAGAGTGTTTGAGCGACAGCAGCATCTTCGTCCAGAGCCGCAACTGTAACTTCCAGCACGGTTTCCATGCTACCACTGTGTGTAAGATCCCCAGCGGCTGTAGCCTTAAGATCTTTAACAACCAGCTGTTTGCCCAGCTCCTCTCCCAGTCTGTCAACCACGGCTTCGAGGTCGTCTACGAGCTCACCAAGATGTGCACCATCCGCATGAGCTTTGTCAAGGTAACACCGCAACACACAAGTTCCTTTAAAACCTCAAGTAGGCTTATGGGACATCTATGAATTGAGATGTTATTGCTGCTGTTTTTCTTTTGCCCAAATCTCCCTATTTACCTACTTACAAGTCCAATTACTAAGAGGTGAATTTCCGCTGTGGGTTTTTCTTGCTGTAACTCGATATGCTGTTATTTTGATCTTTGGCTCTTGGCTGGAGTGATGCAAGCATGTCATAGCCCACCATGCTCAAGGATATGGCCTCCTCCTGTTACCCACACACACACACACACACACGGTCTATACACACATTTGGCACCTTTTAATTCGAAAAATAAATTGAGCTGCCAGCATGCATATCTGAGATTTTGGGTATTGGATTGTTGCTTCCTTTATTTCCTCAGGGGTGGGGTGCAGAATACCATCGTCAGGATGTGACCAGCACCCCCTGCTGGATCGAGGTGCATCTGCACGGACCTTTGCAGTGGCTGGACAAGGTCCTGACACAGATGGGCTCCCCGCACAACCCAATCTCCTCAGTGTCCTAACACAAACACACACTCTTATCGTGTGTTGTTGGTCCTACACAGGTAGTCGTAGATTCTGTCTGTACTGCTACTTCCAGGTTTTCTGTCCTACCTTCTTGTCATCTCATACAAATTTACTGTGGTTCTAAAAATGTCACAAAGTTATCCACGGCTTTGTCCTGTCATGCCCTTGTCAGCTGCAACACCCAAAAACAGGTGTCGTTGAATTTCATTTTGCCAATTTACAGCCTGTACAGTTACAACAGGGAAGTGTTCCTTTATTTCAGTAAAGTTACGATACAGCATTTATTCTCTTTCCATTGGGATGTATTAACTGCACTCCAATAAAAGGAAAAATGGGATTTACATATAGGTACTAAAAAGACTCGTGTTTAAATGTTATGTTATTAGTATGTATTTCCATGTGTTGATCTTATATACTTACTAATGTTTGCCTTCATGTACTAATTGCTTTTTACTTGTTCAATTAAAGTTTCTCAAAGAATTTAAAAATGTAGCTTTTTTCATGTCAATCAATATTATTAGTATTTATTTTCTCATGTTAAATAGAAAGACTTTAAGAGAGAGCTATGTCAACAAACAACTTGAGAAATGCCACCATGTTCAGAATAATTTTAATTCCAAGTTCACAACCAAAGGATATACACAACAAACAAATTCAGAACACAAGAACACTTATTTCAGCGTACCACCTTGCTCATGTAAGGATACACTTCATTAGGCTACCTTGCTGTCGCACCTGTTTGCCACTTTGCTACACAAAGCCAAACATGGACAGCAAGCCATGGCTTAATCACCTGTATTCATCCCACCAAATTTATGCCAAACTACATTTTGTTTATTTTTGTACAGTCTGCTGGCTGTGCTACAGTTTCAAATAAATGTGTCTAAAATCTCATGTTAAAAACATTTTCACTTAAGCCCTGGAAATACTCGTTTGCCTGTATTGTGGAAACTCACACTATACATTGTCATGTAAAAACATCTTGAAAAAACTGAAAACTCAGATGAGATAAATAATTAACTTCACACTTAAACTCCTGAATTGTTTCACTGAATTGTTTAACTTTTCTAAAGGTAAAGTGGCACTCAAACATGGATCGCAGGAGCATAAAAATGGGGCCACCAGAATTATTCTAGTCAAATCTGTGGCTTCAACAGCTGGATTTTGTCTGGACAGCAATGATCTACTGGCTTGATATTACTGCCACAAATTTCACAAGTCCCTTTAAATAAAGGTAGACCCAATTAAGCTTCCTGGCCATGTAAGTTAGAAGGTATTACCATGATGGTTGAGGTTGTAAGATTAAAAAAATGGGCACAGTAACAAAAAATGAAATAAAGTCACTGACCAACTGGGATTTGACATTAAAACTAGGGTAAAACAACATAACTCAAAAGGAAAATCACAACAACTATTAGTCAAAGTAAGTGCTGGTTTGCATCAGTGATATTTTGGGACATCTGCTTCCTAAACAGTGCCAGGTGGAGCTTGACTGGGCGGCCAGCCTCCTTTACAGGCCTACTTCAGACTTGTACTTTGATAACTCCACCATACAGTACACAGGACTCACCATGCTCTTCACAGTTTTTTTTTTCATAATAATTCCTTCGATGTGGCTGCACAGTTCAGTGTTTCCCACAGACCAGGTAGCAATTTGTGGTGCCCCCCTGGAGTTGGTCATCGGGGTGTGTGCAGCGGGCGGCATTCAAACACACACTTTCTGAAGCTGCTATAGGTTAAATATACACTTGTTTGCACCTGTCTATTGTTCTTCAGAGTCATCTGCTGAGACAATTTTAAAGCTACAAGAAGCATTTGAAATGATTCAGCTCAATCTTAATTCTTTAACGTAAGTTCTTTAAGAGAAGACAACTAAAAACATTTTTACCTCAACCCTGCCTGGTTTCATTCCTCGCCCCAACTCCATACATTAGAGGGCAGGCCAGTAGAATTAGTTTGCTCATACAAATACCTGGACTTCATGTTAAAGGAAGACCTGTCTTTTAAGTTTCACGTTGAGAATTTCCAAAAATGAAGTTAAAGTGTAGTTTTTACTTAAATTTTTGCCTATTTTTTGCAATCTTTAGATTCTGTGACATTCAAGGAATGAATTGCAAAAAAAAAAATCAACTAAAGCTGGAGGTTTTTATTTCAAATACTGAACTCAAGAGCTACCTCAACCAATATCAACCTGTTCTTTGATCTACCTTTTTTTCTGGTAAAATAAAATAAATAGTATAGGCTATTTGTTGACCTGGTGAACAACCTGGTTTCAATTTGCAGAATGTTAAGAGTGTCTGCGAATAAAGACGTTTCTTAAAATATTCTGATTTTATGCTTGGGAGATAGCATCAATTAGGCATCCCCGTGAGGAACTGCTCAAACAACATTTTATGTAGGCTAGTGGGAAATCCTTATTTATTGTGAATGTTAGGCCATTATTATTAACTTTTGCATGAATTCTGAAGCAGGATAAAATAGGCTAATGCAATAATGCAGGTTCCTCACATTAAACTTCTATGCATCAAAATTATAATACTTTGTTTTAAATGCATATGACTCAGGGATGTCAGTTTCACATAAGCCAAAAAGGCTATGATAAACCTAATCAAGAGCATGGCCTATTCCTTTTAAAATAAGTGGGTCGAGAAGCGGGTCGGAAACATTATTTTAATTAATACTTCGGTCCGAGTTGCGGTCAGGTTGGTTGAAAACGTCGGGCGAGTGCGGGTCGTTTATAAGTGTACCTGCGCACCACTGGCATGTCTGCACGTGTGTGTGTGTGAAAGAGAATGACAGGGAGAAAGAGCACTATGCAGAGATGAATGAACGGAACAATATTTATATTTGAAAATTGTGTTGGGGGAAAAAAAAGCGGAATCAATTTGTGGCGCTTGGTGTTGATTGTGTGGCGCTGCACCACACATTGGTATATGTATGGGAAACACTGCAGTTGGTAAAAGTTATGCTGACCGAGTAAGGTGACCATTTCAGTGTCAACTGTCTATCAGTATTTCTTCAGTAGTCCTTGTGTATGACCAGCACCGAGGTGAACGGCTGACTGGCTGGTGTTAGCAGCCTTGGAACTCCTGCTGGGATTGGCTGCGGCTCTGTGCGGCCAACAGATGCTGCTGCTGCTGGAGGAAGCTGATGACCTCAGGGCTCCGGAGCAATGACTAAAGGACACACACATTCAACAAACATTACATTCTATAGCTCATATGCATGCTGACTGATGTCTCTGCCTTAGTGCAGGAGAATATACATCCCAACTGCATGCCAAAACCTATGTATGGTTTAGAGTGGAAACTAGTGACTGTTAGTGTGTCTAGGTGGAAATGATTAAAGAATAACTATCAAATCAGACAGATTTTAATCATACATGAGTGATGCTTAAAAAAAAAAAAAATCAGATACGCAGGAGTTGGCCTTTCACGGTTTGTATTAAATTTTCAATCATGTTGTATGAGGTAAGAATGATTATTGTTGTGCAAGACAACATTTAACTACAAGCTTCTCTCATGCAGAGAGAAAAGGAAAGCTGTGACAATGAGGACAAGCCTTGCAGCATCAGTAACAAAGCTCCACCACATCTGACCCGATCAGGCTCTGTGGCTTACCAGTCTCTTCTGGTTGAGCACCTGCTCGATCAGGGAGGGTCTGGCTGGTCGGTCGCCCATGGTACCAAGACGCTGCTTGTTCACAGACACGGGCCGCTCCTCTGAGTTCTCCTGACCAACAAAAGAGACAAAGGCAGGCGAGTCAGTCTGGGAGTTTAGTTTGAATGCACCCAAGTGATAGTCCAAGGCTGGGAAAAGAGGTAATGCAAACAAAGCCTGTTATCTGCAAATTTGAGTTTGATTATTTAACATGTTATTTTGGATACAAGACTCATATAATGATGAGTGAAAAGCATTGTGATATTGATTTTCAACCATACTGCCCAGTATTACAGTGTGTGCATATGTCCAGAGAGTTGCACTGCTTATTTGTGCAGTGAATATGAAGCGGTATTCTCACACCATGTACATTATGGTGATCTAAAATGAATGCATCCACGAGCTTATCTGTGCAACAACTTCTTACATCAAGTTTCCCACTGGACATGGCCTGGTCGCTCTTCTTCTTCTTGTACTTGTCTTTGTACATCTTGTTGCGGTGTTTCTTGCACATCCACGGTTTTCTCTGCTTGGCCACCTGGGTTGTGGTCTCCGTGCAGCCCTCGTAGGTGCACTGTTTGGGAGCGTTGTCGCCCTCGGACACGTCCTCGTCGTTGAGCTCCTCGGGACTGGCGGCGCTGTCCCTGGGGTCTGAGGTGTCCAGCACGTCGCTCTCCTCGTCCGGATCGTCCATGTCGTACGAGAAGGCGTTGCTTTCCGTCTCCTGAGGTGTGATCACATTTCTGCTGTCGACTACGCCGCTCTTGTTCACATAGTATCTCTGTCCGTCTTTGGTGAGCAAAAGGGTAGAGTCTTTGTCTTTACTTGCCGGCGCTGAATTGTCATCTTCGCTCATGATTGTGCCGTGAACACAGAGCAACACAGGTGTACTAGCTAACCTGCTAGCGCCTCTTCGCTGTCAGCTCGGTCACGTTGGCTAGCTTACATCGCTAGTACAGCTACTACTTGACATTTCCCCGCAAAGTTTTCCAATCAGTACATTCTGGAGTTCAATTTTGGCGGCGGTTTAATCTAAACTCATCGTGTTTAGAGAAAAAGAGCTCCTTATGGCTAGCTGGACTTGTCACTGTCCTCTCCGCCCCTCTTGATTGAACACAACAACAGCGGTTTTCTTCTTCGCTGTGTTAACTCCTCGTGCTACACTGCCCCCTAGTGGTCATCAACGGACAGTACAATATTTCACAAGCGACAGCCTGTTCTTCTCAGTGCCAAGAAAATTATTATTTTGCAATCTGGCAGTGCTGTCAGCTGTCATAAAACTGATTGATCTGAATTATCCCAACCATATTTTATTATAAAATCTATCCCTAGATGATAGCAATTAGCTAATTGTGCTGCCATCCATGTCTGCAAGCAAAGCACAGGTCCACCCCAGTAACACCATCCACCATTAGACCAGTCAGCACCTGGCCAGTCAAATACCCAGCCAAACAAATGACTCCAAATTAGAAAATTAACAAACAATACCCCAAAAAATCAATGTACAACACATTTGCATGACAGGCAAAAAATACAATCAAGTATCCTATGCAGATGGATTTTGTGGTCCTTGGTGGTCCAGGGCCCCAGGGCACATTGAGCAGTGATCCAGACAATGCTGGATGATGCATGCATGCATAAAACCGAAAATGAATAAATAAATAAATAAACAAACAAACAAACAAATAAATAAATAAAACTTCTAAAAATATTATGCTGTTTATTTGGAGCCTCAAAACTTAAACTGTGAGCTTGAAATGAAATGAACATGATATACTGGTATAATAAATAAGATGAGTTTATTTGGATAGGCTACAGTAATCACTCTTAATATGTACCAATGACACAGACAATTTGTTTGTTAAACATTTTATTATTATTACTATTGTTATTGATAGACCATTGTTGAACAGAGGTACAGGTATTGGTATTGCAACAAATTCTAATACTGTGGTGCAGTGGTGAGAGCACTTTGGTAAACCACATGTACCCATGTGCTGGAGAGTGTGGATTTCAACAGCACGACAAATTCATACAGAGCAGATCGTTATGGTTGTACATTAACTGTATTTGTGTGATGATATGCTAAATACAAAAACTTATACAGACAAGTGTGAGAACTGCTAGATCATATGCAAAACACTATATTTTTTTAATGCATTTCTCCCACTCTTCTTGCTGCTCCTCTGCTTTTCTCTTGCAACAGTTGCTAGATTTCCCTTTATCGATCGCTGTTACAAGGGAAGTGACATCATTCCCAGTGTGTGACAAGAAGCAAGGATGGTGGCCTCTTCCCCTCCATAAGTTTTTTTTTTTTTTCCTGTGCACAGTTTGTTTGAAACACATGTATGAGTGACTGATTTGCTTACTGTTCCGATAGACCTACTACTAGTAAAGAAATATACTGTATTGTGAACTATCAAAATAAATCAAATTATGTTATTTACATAACATACAAACAAGACTTCATCACTAAAACCATTTTTTTTGTAAGAATAGGCTACTGTATGTCTGTCATGCTTTCATCTGAATGAATGAAGCTGTGAGTGAGGTTTCGGATAGACTTGTATAGGGCTGAAATAAATCCTCTTCCATGTCGCCTACTGCTGGTTGTCCACTATTCCTAATAACCTTTCATTCGACCTGTTTGACTGCAGCTATATTCAAGATGCAGCAACTAGTGCATTTAAGCAATTCTCATAAACTCACTACACATTCTTGGCTCACACCCAAAACATTTGACCAAACTCATACACATGGTTTATGTTCAATAATACTGTTACTGTTGGAATGTATGGCTGAAATATGCCTTTAGTGTTGGAGGGGAAAAAATGTAAACAAGGCTTCATAGTTGCACATGAACATCAAAAAACCATCAAGAGTAATATGATAATACACTGTGACTCCTAAAATGTGTGCATCAAGAAAACAAGAAAATGATTCAACCCCTTTAGTATGCTACAAGCACCAAAATGCTAACATTTTGTATATCCAAGTTGGTCATGACATGAATGTAGCAGTTCATAAAATTACAAGGAGCAACCCATTGCACCATTGTTATCTGAATAGCGCTCTGTGTAAAATGTAAACTGTAATAATGCAGCCCATTACAGGAAGGCATCACCAATACTGTGTGGTGCAGAGAAGTACAGCACGTGCATTTTCTTTTATCCTTCTTTCCAGTCTGTCTTCATTTTTCTTTTTTTCTCATTTTTTTCTTTTTCTTTTTATAAAGGTCACATTTTATTAGAAATACCCCGGGCTTCTTGCAATATTTAACTCTCATTTTCTGACCATTTGTCATAACACTGCTCATAAAGTCTAGCGCCGCCTACTGCAAAAATTATGGTGAGATCTACATCTACACATTGTTCCGTAAGTTTCACACCATCCAGCTCTTTTGTCGAGTCAACAAAAACATACACTATCTCTTTATGAAAAAAAAGAAATACATATTTTTAAAAAAAATGCAGTGAATAAGTAATAAATAAATAGGTTCAATAAAACATGAACAGTTGTCCGTATCTTCATCCTGCCCTGCGAAGCTGGTCCATCCTGAAAACTCTTCCATGTTGAGCCCGGATCATCACCAAAGGGTAAGCAGCATGGTCACCCTTCCTCGCTCCCTGAGCTCTGTAACATGTGCTCAGATGAGAAAATGGTTTTAAAAAAAAAAAAAAAAAGTTGTTTTGCCACGCAAACCTTTTCCCTTTTTGTCACTATCCTTGTCACTTGTTGCCTCTTGAGCTTTTTTCCCAACCTCACTACCCTCCTCCTCCTCCCTGTATCCACCGTTTGATCAAGCTCTCCCCCAGGTTTGGAAAGATGAATTCAGGGCAGCAGAAAGTTCTCTCCATCTCTAAATCTAGTTTATTTCTCTACAGTTTGCCCCTGTTCATCCCCCGGCCCTGGATGGGACAGTTTGGGGGAAGTGGACGTCTCCTCTTCCTCCTCCTCCCTGTCGAAGGAGGAGTTGGATGAACGACCATTCCCTCCTTGCTCCGCCTCCTCCTCCTCCTCCCCCTCCTCTTTAAAAGGGAGAGTTGGGGGAGCGGACGGTGCTGGCCGAGCTGATGGAGATGTCGTCAGCGTCAGATGGGAGGCTGGGGCTCGGGAAAGAGTTGGGGCAAGGGGCAGGGCTGGGAGAGGGAGGGGCCAGGGGCAGGCCAGGGAGGCAACTGGGTGGCTCCGCCCTCATTGTTGTTGTCGTTGTTGTTGTTGATGTTGTTCCTGTCGGCGTCACTGTCGGCGTCATCAGTGACGGCCATGACTTCACATCCTGGTGGCGTCCTCGTCTGAGAACCTGCCCCTCCTTATCAAGAGGGGTGGCCTGAAGGGAAGATTGGAAAACATTATGATTAGATCTTCTGATGCAGCGACTGAAGTGATCAAGGAGCTCGGAAGCATTTGGCAATCCAGTTAATGAAGACACACAAAAGGCAAAAGGCACCGACTGGCAAATCCTAATGTTAGAAAAGCTGGGGCAGGGGAGCATCCCAGTGAACAAAAGGAGAAAACACTGAGACTCATGACAACAAATAAGGAGGCAAGGTTAGTTCTCTGGGAAGGCTGCATTCACACAGAAATGGTGGCAACAAAATTAAACTCGTTGAAAGCATCAGCAATCAATAAAATAAATAAGCAAACATTAATTAGGCTTGGGCAATATCGAAACATTACTGTGATGTTTTCATGAGAGCTCATTCATCCAACCCAACAACAACCCAGCTTTTCAAAATATCTCATTTTACTCTAAATATCTAGTTTTACTCCAGTGCAATTCTCTCTCATTCTCTCAAGACTGTAAAATTAATACTGTAGAAAATATCACACAAGAATTGTGATATTCAATGTTATCAGATATCAGTCCAAGCCTACCATGAATGCACTGTGTGTTTAGTTTGCTTTCGGAGGAAACACTGTTTATGCATTTTCAACAAACAAATTTATGAGTCACATTCACAAAGGGAATTTTCAGGCGGACATAAGCAGCTTGCACAGCTTCTAGACACACACACACACACACACACTTGTGAATCCAAGAGACACTGAAACAAACGCTGTGAAGGTTTTTCACACAACAGGGAGGCCACAAAAGCAGAACACATAGTCAAGCAAGGCATTAGCAGAGGACGGAGGACAACAACGCAGGTTAGGGGGAGCATAAAGCCAAGCACGGAGACCACTGAGCAGGGACAAGCGGAAGCTGTCACACAGCAGCCAGGCGGCAGGCTCGCACACAGGGAGGTGAAGACATAAAATCCAGAGAGATCACTTTGGTTTGTTTGTTTTGACCTCTCTCTTGTTTGTGGCTGTCTGACAGGGTGTGTCTCTATGGAAACCTGGCGTACCTTATCCAGTACATGGCCGGGTGCTGATAGAAATCCAACGACCCAGATCTCTGCATAGAAAAGCTGTCATCCAGCTGAACACAAAGAGAAACCAGCACAGTCAATCTACAGAGCCGGTACAACATGCCACCCAGACAGAGCAGGCAGCCCTTAGCATGACTCATCTGACTGTGCAGCTATTGTTTGCCTGTAAAATCTGTGACGTAAAAGGCATTACAACTGAACTGAACAACACTGGCACTTTCACTTTGTGATAAGTCACAGAAATCCACAGAGCCTTCTGTAAATTAGCACTGGATCATGATGTGCGGGGTTAAAATTAGAGCTGAACAATGACTTGAAATATTATCAAAACTGCAATATGGAAATTGCAGGGGCTGCAATTTTTTGATAAAGGTAAAATACTTGATAAAACAGCATTATAAGTGAAGTACTGCGGTGCTACAGAGACGCCCTGGCTTACAAATCATATTCTCATAGAAAAAACACGGTTGTTTTGATACAGACTTTAGCAACAATCACATCATCATCTATTAATTTATTTATTTAGTGAAAACATATCATGATCAAAATCAAAGCCCTCAGTACCCTCAGGGCCCGAGCAGCTGGATTACAGGAGCTGCAGTTTCTGATGGAAATGACTTACAGAGATGACTGACACTCCAGCAGTGGTGTCGCTGACCTTGGGACTGGTGTTGAAGTGCTTCTTTATCTTCCCTGCTACCGACAGCTGGTGTTCGTTCTCACACAGACCCTCGTCCTGGATGAGGAGGTGAGGAGACGCACAAGAACAAAGAGGGTAGATAGTATAAATTCCTGTGAACATGTGAGATCTACTCTTTGGAGAGGTGAACAGACTTGATTTGACACTGTACTTACCGTGACCCAGGGGTGCTCCAGCACCTGCAGGGCAGTATATCTCTGGTCCACCTCCACTTCCAGCATAGATCGGATCAATGCCTACAGCAGCAAACAATGGTGGGATATTTACTCCTTGGATGTAAGACAAATTTAAAGAAATTGCCACTATTATTTGACCGTATTGCACCAGACACAAAATTTAATAAACAAATCGATCTTCACCTTGGCTGTATCTGAGACATTGTCCCAGTATGGTAGAGGAAACTCGAGCTGCCCCATTAGTATCTGATCAAAAAGCACTTCTTGATCGTCACTGCTCCTACAGGAAAAAAAAAATGAATACATATAAAGAGATCTTCATAAATAGACTCTGTTATTACTACTAAAATGATCTGAAAGTGAATGACCTTGCCAAGGACATTCACTTTCACCCTCTCATCAGTAACGCTGAAATGACTGATGACTGTGATGACATGGCTGATTAAATAATCAGTCTACTGACAACAAATTAATCAGTTATAATTTTAATAATTGATCATAATTTCAATAATCATTTTAATTACTTACCAACTAAAAATCCTAAACATTTGCTGATTAAAGCTTCATTAAGATCATTAAAATGTTAAAATTTCATATCAAAGTCTGTATCATTATAAAATTGATACTTGTTTTCTTGCAGCCCTATTCATCAGCAGTTACTGGTGAAAGTGGCAGGGGATTTTCACTGAAGTCCAGTTTGACTGTAAAGTGGCAGAGATCGCTGCAGTGTTTTCAGTGTGGTGGTCGATCTTACAGCCAACTTACCCACGGAAGGGTGGAAAACCACACAACAGGATGTAGGTGATGACTCCGGCTGCCCAGATGTCCACCTTAAGGCCATACCTGAGCAAAGACAGATTAAAAAAAAAAGAGTTGGAAGAGGAGATGAAGGATGAGAGGGAATGCCACCTCCTAGTAAGGCAAGATGCCTCAACTTAGGAGAGAGGAGAGAACCAGAGGAATGCATAACAGAGAATTTGCAATTGAAGTAGAAAAAAATCTCTACAGCAACCTCTATTTTTTCCTGCTGATTTATCCATGTAACTCTGCCACCTACCCAGTTTCTGCGATGATTTCAGGTGCTACATATGTGGGGGTCCCGCAGACGGTGAAGAGGGGTCCGTCCACCACAGTGGCCAAACCAAAGTCTCCCAACTTCAGACTTTTGCTGCCATCTGCATGCTCATACACCTGGGTACAGAACACACACACACACACACACACACACACACACACACACACACAAACACACAAAATGCTGTTTAAAATAGAGCTAATTGTCACAATCAGACGAGTGTGATTCACAGTTCGCAGGCAATAGCTCGCCTGCATGCGGTTACATAAATAGTTTAAGTGAATCTCACTATGTGTGCCAATGTGTTTGGGTATGTGTATGCTGTGTTAATGGCTCTGGATTATTCACTTTTCATGATTTTGTTTTCAGATATGTGTTGGCCCAGGAAAAAATAATGGTCCTCATTATGTTTTGCACGTAAATGTAATTTGGTTAAAAGTTGAATAGAATCAGTTAAATTGCATGAATCTGAAGGCTGAGCTCTCGCAGTACTGGAGCAAGATTGGGCAACACTGGCTCCTCTGATTAAAATGAGGTAAAACTGTCCTCATTAGAGACATTTCAGTGATTGTTTAGTCAGGGGAACCAATCAAGACCTTGTGTAGCTGTGATGCGAGTTTGCCTGAAACTGACTGTAAACAAGGGTGTATTTTTGAAAATGTCATAACCACTCAAAATCTAATTTTAATGATGTCTTCATTAAACATCTCTGAATATGCACATATTACATAAATATGCAAAATCTGAATTCCTTCAAAATGTGACCTTTAAATCTCCAGTCTTGTGGTGGTAATGTGTGTCTAATCTCTTTAAGTAAACACACACACACACACACTTTACTGCAGCGTGCATTGGCAGGGGAATATGTGCATCTCTGTGTGTGTTTTTTAATGCGTATGTAATTATGTAGTCACACTAAATCCTTATATTGTGACATGTAAGTGAGCGCTGCTGTCAAACTAAAGCCCACTGACACTGAGACTGTCAGTGGGCTCAGCACTGAGGAGCTGAAAATTTTTCTCTTTTCTTGAAACATGAGTGGGCAGTCCACTCACCTTTAGTGCTTTTTATTTATTCAGATAGTTGGAAAGGGAGGACAGGGGATAAAAAAAAACAGGCGATAAAGTTAGAGTGACCCCGTCCCAGGTCAGCAGAGGGGACATGAGGCAACAGAGACAGCCGCTCCAGCCTCCCGACTAACTTGACAATCTCTGCAGCGGAACATTTCTAAAGTCACAGCAGGTGAGAAAGTCCCAGACTGGCCCCAAAGTCCCCAGCCATTACATGTAGGGAGCATCTTGGGGCAGCACAGGGAGCGAGGGAGAGAATGATAAAGGGAGTAGGAGGATGAGAAGACGGCAAGATCGACTGAAGGGAGAAGTAGGTAGGGGAGGAAAGCAACGAAGGGGAGGGAGGCTGGAGAAGGAGTGAACGTGAGATGTGAGGGCAGCAGGGATGAGTCATCTCTCTCCTCCTCCTCCTCCTCTCCTGTGCGAGTGAGTGATATGATTTCATCATTCATTCAGAAAGAAGGGTGAGAGAGAGGGATGATCGGACAAAGGGAGGGAGAGAGGAGGGCTGGGCAATAATTCAATGTTATTGTTTATCATCTTTTAGTACAATCATACTGTGAACATACGGTGATTTTGGGATCTTGCGACATGCAATTCTGCTGTCCAAACTGATGATAACAAGTTTATTTTGATTCAAAAAGTGATAAAATCGGGCATGAAACATTTTAACTTCAATCCTGCTGGTCCCATCGGTGAGTTTGTCATTACAAATGCCTGCTGAGACGCTGAGCTTTGATCAAACCCACAAAACCTGATTTTAAATTCTAGCAGAGATCCCAAGGTTTCCAAAAATACCAAACATGTCCTGCTGAATTACATGAAAATGTGTATAAAATGATGCACAAGACATTGAAGTTTTTTTTTTTTTTTTTTTTGATGTAGCGGTGCAGCCAAAAAACAACCTTGGGTTTGAATATTTCACTCACTATAAGTGATGTAGCCTGAATGAAACATCGCAACTAGCAGATTTATGTGCAAGTATGTGTGACATTGTCGTACAATATGAAAAAAAAAATCTGACTTTGAAGCTACTTATGTCACAACCCGCTGATTTCTGTTGGTTTCTGATTTTTCACTTTTCTTCTGTACATTAGTATCCCTCTGTTTGTCCCTCCTTTGTTCCTACAAGCCAGCTCAAACTCGTTTTCCTCTGCACACCACCTCTGTATGAGTCCCGTCAGCGCTGCCCCTTGGTTTTCCTGCTCATTAGTCCTCTCCCAGCCAATCGGCTCCCCGCCTGCTCCCCTGTCCACCCACCTGTTCCTGATTCCATGATTAGTTCACTTTGTATTTAAGCTCAGATTTCTGTCACATCTTCCGTCATTTATTTTTATGCAACACTTTCTGTCAAACAAAACTGTAAAATTCATCCCACTTACACAGGCTCAGTTGACACTCTCCCTGAAAACAGCCACAAGCAGGGCATATCAGCATGTCATATCGGCAGAAATTTCCATTCAGGCTGATACTACATTTCATTTTAAACCCATTATCAGCTGATACTGATGATACGCCAGTATAATTATGGATTCCTGATTATTATTCCAGTAAAGACTTCTTATATTAGCTGTATCTTTGCCTCTGGTGTCTGCACTTGCCTGCTCCCCTGTGACACCTTAAGAGGAAGTTTAAGGGAAAATAAGTTCAAGGAGTTGAGGAATATTAATAGGAAATTTTGTTTTGAGTTCTGTTCGACATCACACCTAACATTACCCTTTGGTTCAATGGGACAAACACTTGATTATTAACATGAATGTTGTGCTTTCATAAGATATTTATACTCAAGATATTGTTGATAGATAATCATTAGTTATGTGGATATGATGACCAAGCAGGTAGAGGAAAATAATGTTAATCTCTTTACTGTAATGCGACCTTGAAAACCAGGACGGACAACATTTATGCCACAGCACCATATTTCCATATCCAAAGTCCCAGATGAGATATAGTCTCATATCACAATATCAGTGTAATATATATAGCAGCCTTGTATATAATCACACACATGCAGACACACTGTGTATAGCCTCACCAGTAGGTTTTCTGGCTTGATGTCTCTGTGGACGATGTTGAGGCTATGGAGGTATTTGATGGCGTTGGCCAGATTGTAGAGCATGCCGCTGGCGTCTCTCTCTGTGTATCTGTTGGTGGAGGTGATGGCATCAAACAGATCTCCCCCCTGCCAACACGGATCAATGTTAGTAACCTTGCTGCAGGAGAGGGCTGCTGGTTTGTTTTGGTTTTCACACCCAGACAAAAAAAAAAAACAACAAAAAACAAAAAAATATATACATTTCACCTGCAATATCAGAACCCCACTGCAGGTGTCAAAATTATTCATCTTTTCTGATCCGAACAGTTTGGTGCTGAAATGTTGATTTAGTCTCACTGCACAAAAACAGCCTCCACTTTAAAAAGTCCTTTACACTCATATTCAATCTTATTTTTTTATTTTTTTTTTTCAAACAAATGAAAAAATCTGCCAATTAGATGAGATAATCCCACTTGTCTCCACAGCTGATCAACTTGTGTCCAGAATTTTCCTGAACAGAATTTCATTTTCTTGATGCTACTGGGCTCATGTGCCTTATTCTTATCTGCCTTGTTTCAACATATTTATAAAAAAAAAAAAAAAAAAAAAAATCAAACCAGTGAGAGTGCTTTGGAAGCAAGTGGGATTATTTCATCTCACTGGAAGATCTTGTACTTGTTTTAAGGTAAACAAGGCTTTAAGGCTGAATATGAGGCTAAATTACTTACTGAGAGTGGCTATTTTAGGGTATTTGGTATATTTGGGTGTTTTTTGCAGTGCAGAGAGGTTTCTCATGTCCTCAGCAGCTGTAAGGGGATGCAAACTGTGTCCTCATTTCACACCTTGGTTGAAACATCTCCACCCTGTCTCCTCCTCTCTCTGTTTATTTTTTCCTCCATCTCTCTGCCTCTCACTTTCTTATTTGTCATTCCCATCTGAATCTCACCCCCATCTCTTTGTCTCTCTCTCTCTCTCTCTCTCTCTCTCTCTCTCTCTCTCTCTCTCTCACACACACACACACACACACACACACACACGCACACTCTTAGCACTTCTCTCCCTGAGTGGACTAAGTGGAGCAGAAGCTTAAAATAGGTCTCTCTCTCTCTCTCTCTCTCTCTCTCTCTCTCTCTCTCTCTCTCTCTCTCTCTCTCTCTGCACAGTCTCAGACATGTTCAGGGTCCAACTTGCACTGCAACAGTCATTAAAATATGAAAGCTGTCAAATGCCACAGCTCTGCCGCTAACCATGCATTTGCACTGCTCTACCTACCACATCTCTCCGTCCCTCCCTCTCCCTCTCCGTCTCTCAGCTGTGACCCAAAATTACCTTTGCCTCCCTCCCCGGTGCATCCATCTCACTCCCCGTCTCCCCCTCTTTTCTCTCTCGGTGACTCTCGCTCTTGCTCACTTGCTCACACGTTCGTCTCTGTCCATCTCACCCATTCACAGTTTCTCTGCGGCCTTCGCTCTGTCCACCTACTCCACAGTGTCACGTACACACTGTTCTCCCACAGATTGTCTCTCATCTATATTCTGTAGTACTCTACACCAAAACACTAACAGATGGATCACATTCCTGGCTCCTGAATTATGCACAAACATTTCTTGAATCAGAGAGAGAATGAGGAATGTGAACACATGACCGCTCCGGGCCAAAGACCGATTCTCGATCCTTGCACTGTGTGACTGGTGAGAATTCATTATCTGCCTCACCAGTTGAATGCTGCTGCTCGCACCGGCTGCTCTATCTCTGTCGCCGTCCCTGCCTCCTCTCCTCTCTCAAATTGGAGATAATGATTGCCAGGCAGACAGAAAGGCGTTCACAAACATACAAATGCAAATACAGCTCTTTCTTTCTTGCTCTCAATCCATCTATCTGGCGAAATCTCTCAGCCCCTCTGCAGCTGGCTCACTCAGCCTCAGTTGATGCGTGAACGCTCGTAATTATACACACAGAAAGCAAAATGCGGCCACACACCTTGACCAGCTCCATGACCAAGTAGAGCTCGCTGTACGTGTCGACCTCCTCTATGAGCAGGACGATGTTGGGGTGTTTGACCCTGCGGAGGATGGCCACCTCGTTCTGGATCATGTGCTCCTGGAGTAAGGAATGATATTCCTTTATTAGCCAGAGTACGACAAATATACAGGATTTTGTCTTCAGTGTTGAAGGGACTTATAAATAGGCCAGCAACTACTGATTTTCACTGTTGATGAATCTATTGATCTTTTTTTTTCCTTCTTCTTTTTTGGGCTATTACTCATTTATTCTAAAAAAAAAAAAAAAAAAAAGTGTCAAAAATAAAGATTCATGGGAGGTTAACAAATTGCTACCTTAGTCTGGCCAGCAGCCAACAAAAAGCCAAAATATTAAGCTTGTAATGATGTGCTCAGTGTGCTCAGTGAATCAGCAAATGTTTGGATTTTTTACTAGATAAATGACCACAATGATTAACTTATTATTGAAATTATGATTGCTTAATTTCCTGTCTATAAACTGACCAATTAATTGACTAATTGACTTAGGGACTGGACGGATGGCGTCACTTCAAACTGAGCCACTACATGTTTTCCTGCTCTTTATCTCCCTATTTGCACTTCTGGTTCATCAAAACAGTGAGTACTAATGAACATTACAAGTGTTTCATTCTTCCTTCTTCAGGACAGATATATTGCAGGACACTTTGTGTGCCGGCTAACTATGAGCTACTTTCAGTAGTTTCGCAGTGTCGTTTTACCCACCTTGCCCCTGCATTTGCCCTTGTTGATGATCTTCAGAGCATATTCCCGTCCTGTGGAGTGCTCCACGCATTCCCGGACAACTGCAAAGTTCCCGTCTCCCAGCATGCGTCCCACCTTGTAGCGGTCTGATATGTAGGACGGCACCGCTGGAACCTCATCCACTGGAACCTCAGCTGCAGCACAGAAAGGACGCAGGAGATTAGAGCTCAAGGATGTACAGTAGGGGAGAGCAAACCAAATGACTCTTTGCTACCTTTTCATATACAGAATTTTAAGCACTTTTTTTATGGTGATATGAAATGAATTTGTAAGTGATTACAATCAAACTTGAATGCACATATGTCACATGAAAATAGAGTATTTCATAGCACAGTAACTGAACAAGCTGAATAGAGATTATTACCATTCTGGAAATATAATTTTTGCTCATACCAGTTGCCTTCAGGGTATCACTAAAATGGCTTATGAATCTTTGCCACAACATCACTGTTAGCATTAGAGAGTTTTATGAAGACAGGGGAGGGGAAACATGAGGTGGTGTTGAACAGAACAGAAATTAAGTGCTGCAGGTTGAAAAAAAAAAAAAAAAAGATGTTTACAGGAATCTCCATCATTTTCTCTCATGCCCTCATGTGCACGTCACACAGTGGAAGGAGATGAGAGCAAAGGTGGGAGAGCGACTTGCAACAAAGGTTATGAACATGATTCAGACCCTTGACATTTGCGAATACATGATTTTCGCCCACCGACCCAGCATGATGTCCAGATGGGATATTCAGATAAATCTCATTTCCTTACCCTCAGTAACGGGTCCATCCACATCCTCTACTGAGCTAGAAACTTTAGCAGAAGACAGAGAGGCGGAAGAGCCCTGGGACCCCTAGAGACGGGGGGGAGGTGTAGAAAGAGAGAGGGGAAAAAAGGTAGACAGTTACTCAATTCACAGTTCCTGATTGCCTAATCCCTCCATAATCCTTTTACCAATAAACAGTCTATTGTGCTGTAATCCCGGCTGAGCATCCATACAGAACCTAATTCAGATGCTAAAAGAATACGAAGCCACAAGATGGTAAATGAGTGTGTATGTGTGTGTGCATTTGTATAGATGTGGGTATAAGTTCATTGTACACACTGTGCAGGTGAACTGAAGCATAATGGAGCTTGAAGCCAGTGAACTGAATGCAAAACAGCCTTTATTCAACAAGCACCTGTGTGTGGTAACGTTGGACAGTCTCATCTCAGCACTCTAGGTACTTCATGTAATTTCTACCTAATTGCTCCCTCCTCTCACTCCTCACTTTCAGGTTTAATGAAACATAAAACACTGGTTTTCTGATACCAATGAAGGTGGCTGAGTGTTGCCTTTCATGTGGTTAGTGAGGAGGGGGGTCATTAAGAAGAAGGAGACTGAGATGCAGTGTCTGTTTCTATCTAAAGACAAAAAAAAACTCATTACAACATCTACCTCCTAACCTTCTGTCTGGTTGTCATGGAAGCAACAGCGATGGGGAGTGAGGATCTAGTCAGGACTGTAAATGAGAATCTACCTCTCATTTTCCTCTCCTCTCTCTGCTCTCTAGTCTTTTCTCCTCCAAATGAGGGCGCAAAAAGGCACACGATGGCTTCCCAACATTTGAACTACATTTGAACGGCTCGTCTGTGCCTCCTTCATCTTGGCAGACACGTCGGCAGCTTCAGTCTCCTCACTTGGACGATGATGCCGGTCACGTGCTGGTCACGTTTTTCACGAGTGTTCAGTGTTTAGTGAAGCTGGCAAAGTCTGCTCTCCTTCCCCAGTCTCCTCGACCCTTGCTTTCCTTTTTTTGCTTTTTTTTCCCTCATCTCCTCCATTCCTCTGTTCTCTCCTTCTTTTCTCCCTCTTCTCATCTTATATCCCTTTCTACAAATCCTGCAAATCCTGCCTTGCAGTGACTCCTCGATACGGAGGTTTTACAGTAGACCATTCTGAGGTGGTGATGGTCCTCTGGGAGGTTTGGGTTTCCTACACTGGCGTTAATCCCTTGGGTGCAGGGGGTGCACCAATCCAGTGTTAATACTCAGCTGAGCATCCAGCTCATTAAGTACATGTTTAATTATTTGGTGCATCTCTACAGATTATGCAACCATAATAATATCTCTGAACCCATCTTTAAACCTAACCCCAACCTCAATCCTATTTCCTACACTAACCCTAAGCCTAAAATTAACCAAGATACTGAATATCTACATCAAACTATGATAAGCAGATTTTAAAATTTAGCACAACTATTTTTGGCCCTTTTTATACAAGCTATGCCAATCTCAAGCCATGTATCATGGGCATGTTTTTTTGTAATTGCATCAGTGTACAGCCTTACAATGAAAATGCATTAATGTAATTTACTGAAGTGGTCAGAAATATGTTTCTGAGATGCCAGTCCATATCTAAGCTTGGTGCTGTTTGTAGGAGTAAACAATAATACTATATGAAGTGCATTATGGTCAAAAACCAATGGTTTAGCTGATAAATCAACAACTTCACCAGTATGTAAAATCGAGAATGGTGGGACATTAGGCTGAAGGGACAGGTCAGACAGTAGCCAGATTTATTTCTCAATTTTCTTATGATATGCCAACTTGGCACAAAACATCAACTTGTAGGAGTGAGCGCCGCACATTCGCTGTGATTGTGCCATCCACTGCATATCAATATTTCTATGTTTACGTAAGAAATATGCAGGGATGGACCTTCCAAATTTGAAGTGTTTTGCAAGACGATTGGCTATCTAACAGACTATAAGGCACCTTATTTGTGCCTACCGTCAACTAATAAGAGCATTCGTGAAAACTTGCATGTGTCTGACATCATTTACAATAGACTGGGGGTCTTAAATCTCATTGCAGCTGAGGTGAAAAAGTCATAGCCAGCTCGCCGGCCAGATAATATTTTTTATGCGACTGTACAGGCACTGTTCTAATAGCCTGGCAACAAATTACACTCAAATTATTGTTAGTGCCACTGACATCCCATTTGTTGGCTAATAATGTTAGCTACCTGACGTTACGTTTTTCCCTTGTCTATCTAAATATTATACTGTTATACTGCATACCAACATAATTGAATGTGCTCTTGCAATACATTCAGATTACATGTTATTCATTCCTTGTCAGTCCTGATATGAAAAGTGCTGCTGAATTAATGGTGGCGTTCATTTTATGAAGGCAAGCCAGCAAGCATTTGGTGGAGGGTGATGAGCAGGAAGAGGCAAGTTCAACATGTAGCCTCAATGGATGCAATATTTGTACAACATGATAATCTGGAAGGGTAAAATTAAAATAGATTTGGGAATGGTTTTGAGCTGTACCTAGAACCTGATTTCAGAAAATGATTTTAGCAGCTCTTATACACACATCTAAACTTACACAGGCTTTCCTTGTTGGTGCGTACATCTATTTAACATCAAAATGTTTGCCAGGGAAAAAGTGTGTGTAGCAAGCAGACATCTAGGCTTGTGCATGTAAGGGGTTGAATGCTGAACTGCAATTACGCAATTACTGCAAAGTGGAACTGTGTAAATTGGTACTTATTCATGAAGATGAAAGCATTCAGTCCATTTTGTAATGTGAGTAGGCTGGAGTACGGTGGGGAGGGCGTGCTGGGGTAGCAGTTCTCGCATTGGGGCCCCTTGTGAACCTTTTACACCAATGGTTTCCAGTCCAGACTGTGAAAATGCCTGGAAAGAGCCACTGCTGCAGCGACGAGAGGAGCGTCCACCCCTCATAATGGCTTAAATCTAAAACCTATTTACAGAGCGCTGGGCTGCCCCGTATCTCAACCAAAGTAGCCGTCAGCTCTTTTACTCATCTCCTCTGTGGTGACCTGAAAGCCGCCCAGGTGAATATGGCTGTGACTCAGGCTGTGTTGGGTTTACGTAACATTGTTTTGTCCGGGCACTCATCCTGTTACAAGAAAACCCACTTAATATCCATACAGCCTGCGAACCTCTTGTGCTTTGTCAACACAACAACCTCGTGCTCTTATTTTCACATGCCAGCTCGTATATTTACCTCTCCTGTGCCCTTTATCTCTCATCCCGCTCTGGCCTCCACTTGCCTTCTCATTTCAAACTGGTATCTCTCTTCCTGCCACCGAGGGAAACAAAATACTGTTGCTATGGAAACTGTTCAGAGAGAGCGGTGCTTATGAGACTTCCAGTGTGAAGACAGAGGCCTATATATGGCCATTTCCTGTCTGCAGGCTGGGAGAGAAGAGGGGGGGGGTCCAACCTTCTATGAACATTGTGTTTCTTTCCTGTGCAGAGAAAGCGAAAAACTACCAGACAGATGGAGAGATAGACAGAGAGAAAGAAGCAGAAAGAGAGATAGAGGCAGAGCGATGTGTCTTTTTGATACTGATCATTGGATTTGGCAGAAGAGGCAGGAGTTGTCTTGTTATTATTAGACCATGGCAGGATCCAGCTTTCTCCCTGTTGCACAATACATCACAAGCCGCTGCTATTCCTGATGCTACATCTATATGTTTTAACATCGACTGACTCAGACCACTAAAAGCACAACTGTCCCACACTCTATTGATTGAAGAGAACCCACTGCATTTATGGCTGGAGCCACCGCTCTTCAAACTATCAAGGGCAGCACTCAGCAGCCAAAATCCGAGTGGCTCACAGAATTAAACAGGATGTCCTTTGTTGACCTTGAAAGTGGAGCATCAGCTCCGCGGCAAAAAAGTGTGGAACAGTACAAAAGGGGGAAAAAAAAGCAAAGAAAATGAAATGGAGAGCAGAAGCTGCTCCGTGGCACAAAGGAGGAAACTGTCGAGTGATGAGTCAGAAATTGTGAAAGAAAAGAAGAAAAAGCAGCACGGTTTTACATAACCATCTTAACTTTAATGCGGGTCTTGACCTCGGTGCCACTAAGCCTGCAGTATTTGAATCTGATTGCATCCTACACCCCCTTTTCTCTCTCTGTCCCAGACTGAAAGCAAACCTTCTCCCACAGCAGTGGTTCTTGTTTTTATCAGTGTTTTTCTGAAGTCATTTTTGATGCCGTATTGTATTTGAGTGCACCAGTGTGTGTTTCCTTTGTAAATTTTACATTTATTGCACTCTTTCTTCTTTTTCTTCTCCTCCTCCTCCTTCTTCTTCTTCTTCTTCTTCTTCTACTGCTTCCTCCCATGTGCACTACACCCATGTTGTATTAATCTATGTTTGTATTGTTGTTTTGTTCTCTAATTTGATTATATTTGGGTGATTTTCATTGTATGTCTGTCATGACTATATGTGCTTACTTGAGGCTTAATCATTTTCTGATTCTAATTGTATAATCTTCTATTTTCTATGATGTTTTTATACTTGTCATTTATCTAACGTGTGCTCAAGTGTGTCCTGTTGCTACTAATCTGATTGGCTGACTGGATGATTCTTGCCCTGCCCTGCTCTTGCCCCTTTTCAAAAGTCAGCAAATTTGCCCTAGACGAGGAAAGATCTTAAAATAATTGGATAGGATACATGTTTTTGTCCCGCTCATAACAGAGGAAGTAATATAGAGGAGATAACATTTGGTCATTTTGGTGTCTAGACAGATAGTGCACATTATCTATCTGACTCTCATCTGTCCAGATCAACACTGTTGGGGATTGTCCCTCTCTGCCCTGCCAGTCAGATACAGGGGAGCCATTCAAATCACTATCTTTATTGACCGCCATCCCGGGGAAGCAAAGGAACGTGATTAAACGCTTAAGGGAAAATTAAAAAAGGCAGGGAGACACGGGATGTCCTCCAAAATAAATAAATAAATAAATAAACAAATAAATAAAGATCCAGAGCAGCAGTGGGACGGGGAAATGAGTGCAACTCTGGGACTGTTTGTAAGTGCTGCTCTGTTGCTGTGCTCTTAATGAATACAGAACTGAACTGATTAAAATATTTGAAATACCACTAATAAATATGTATAGGAAGATAATGACTCTACACAATCATCCTGCACTCGCTGAGTGTGATGTTAAAGATTTGTGAGGGTGTGTGTGTGTGTGTGTTATGCGGAACAAAGCTGTTTATTCACTCTGCCAGGCAACATAACAGAGGTGAAACGAGGACGTGCACGGTGACACAATGAATAAGCACAAATACAAAAAAAAAGACAAAATGAAATGAAATGAAATGGCAACGAATTTAATGACATCAACAAATGCAAAGTGATACATTTAGCAAAGAAAATACAAACAAATCAAATGGGCCAAAAAGAACTGGCAGCATTGCATGAGGAAACGAAGGAGGCATCACATGCGGAAGACGAGCCAGGAGCCGACCTCTAACCCTGTCAAGTGTGATCTCAGCTCATGAAAATATTCTACACACTGAGAGACTTCACACATTTTCCTGTTCCATACCATAAATGTCAATGAACAGCAGCAAAAAAAAAAAAAAATCTGGAGATACTGCTAAAGCTGCTAAAATCTGGTGCCGAAAACTATGATACATTAAAGACGTGCAAATGTGAAACAGACTTGATCATTTGACTAGGAGACTCAACTATTTTATCGTGACATGAAGTAACCCCTCAGATATTCAAAGCTTTCAGTGCTAGGCGTTACTCGGGGGGAGGAAATGTGCAAAAACGCAAATCTAGTGGGATTTTTGACAAACACGCATTTATATTTGAAGATGCCTTTTGAAGGATTTCATTTGGAAAAGTTACGCTGAAGTTATTCCGCCTGTCTTGCTTTCACATTTCCAGTGATTTTTGGAGGGCTGAAGTAGGAGCCACTGCCAACTGCAGTTGTTCACGTTCCATACAGTGACACGCTCCGAACAAACACGACACATTTTCACGTCGCAGCAATACGGTTCAGTGTTTGTTTGGTAGACGACTCGTCTACCGATTGAGAAGCCCGTGGCTCTGATTAACCTCCACCGCAATGCCAACTGCTTCCTCATGCGCTGCAGCCAGTCTTATTGGCAGGTGACAATAAGACCAACAAAACAAACAAAAAAAAACTAGAAATAAAAACCCTATTGACATAAACACAACATGAAATGAGAAGTATACATCCAAATAACAAATACATGCATTAGTAATGACAAACACACATGGATGGCTGAAATGAGTCAGTATTCACCCAGGTAATAACATGCACTTTGTCTTCCACTCTTTTTCACACACACACGCACACACACACACACACACACACACACACACACACACACACACACACACGTACACTATAATACATTTGTGAATCACCCAACATCAAATAAGAACATTCGGAATGAGAGGTGGAGCATGCAATTCAATGGACTGTGGACATGAATGAGTCAATGGTGAGAGGAGGATGTAGGTGAGATACTACTGTTGACAATTAGCACTTTTTCCTCTCTTTCTCTCTCTCTCGCTTTCTCTTAGACACACACACACACACATACTCTCAAATACAGAGCTACCTGGCTGTGGCACAGCTGCTGGCGAACAGCGCTGGCATCAAAGAGCCTCTGTTTACCTCGTCATCAATCTGTTACAATGGCTCTTCGCTGCATATTGTTTGTTCCTGCTGGATTCCTCACATCTAACAGAGTGGGTGACGAGCAGTGACCTCGCCATCACTCAGCTCGTCTGAGTCTGCGAATGTGTAGGCGAAATGAGAAAGGAGGATAACAAAGATGGTATGAAGAAAGCAAGATGATTATGAAAAGATAAGTGAGGCGAGCAAGTACTAATATGACTCTTGACTAGAGGAGGAGGAAGAGGAGGGGGATGGGAGGAGAGTGGATGAGTTTGTGTATATATAGAGTATTCTTTTATGCTTCTGTTTATAATTCATGAAAATGGGTCGCTAGTTGTGCAGTCAGTGTATGAAACCCTGTGATGCAAGCTCCCGCCGGTGCACAAATGGTCATTTCATGTATAGAAGTGTGTGTTTTCTTTAAGCAGACATGAACATATAAGTGACTATCGGTGTGATTTCCATGAATATGTGCACACATCACGTCCGGGTAAAAAGAAAGGAGAGGCACTTGAGCTGCGGTGTTGACTATGCGTGGCTAACGCGGCGCAATGCGATGTCTGTAATTTCTGCTCGAGGAAATAGGCTGAGATGGTCTGGATTGTGCAGGCAACCTACTTCAGGCAGGGAAGTGCCCCCGTGTATTTTAATGCAGGGTCCAATGAGGTGAGCCGTGCAGATTTGTAGTGATGCTAGGTCAGGAAGTGTTCAGTTCTGCGGCTACTCAGGAAATGGATTTATTTGTTTGTTTTCTATACACTTTTAGCTGAAATTGAAAAACAGGAGTGTAGATCTTTGTTTTTGGGGTCATTTCTGAGTCCAAAATGTTCCCTCAAGAACATAAAGACTGTGAGTATTTGAAGACAGCATGATATTAGGAAAGGGTTTTTTTTTAGTTACAGGTTAGGTTAGGAGTGTATTCATTCAGTGTAATAAATGTGTATGTGTGTAGTTACTTGAGTAGCACTATACACTAATACCAAATTACATGAATAACACTCTGTTCATGTTAGTTAATGCCTGTTGTGACTTAATTACTTTGGTTAATGTCAGAATAGGTTTTAAGTAATAAATGAGTTTCAAACGTTTGCATTAACAAACAACATTACTGAATGCAAATTTATAATGTTAACTTAATATTGGTGAATGCTGTGTTTTTTTATAAGCATAATGTATGAAAATGGGAATACAAATTACCAGCAGTTTAAAAAAAAATACCTGTGTGTTTACAATTGGATGATGGGGAAAGTGTGGCAGTGTTAGAAGCCTCACTTGTACTCCACTTTGGAGTTAAGCTTAGGATTCATCTCCAAGACAAGCGATGGGCCATAATTTCTCCCTGTGAGGTTTAATACCCTTCTAAATAGGGAAAGGGGTGGTGGGGGTTGTAAGGGAGACTGGATGGGAGACTCAGCGCGAGGGAAATTAAAACTTGGCAGGGAGGGGAGAAAAGAGGCAGAATCACTGAGAGGGGAGATAGAAAACATGCAAAATCGGGCGCAGAATGACAGAGTAATATAGCCGAGTCTAAAGTAGCAGAGTGGGGAGGAGAGATAATGGAGTATGAGGCTTCCTCCCTTACTTCCCGCCAAGCCGTATAGCAGGCTTAGCATAGTTTGTCAAGGAGCACAAAGACCAGAATAATCTCTCGTTGAGAAATACACGCTCTTGATTAGTGTGCTATAAAATCTGAATTAAACTGCCATACCAGGGAAGTGGGAATTGCACTACAAGGCTAATTTGTGTAGGCTAATACTTAGTGGGGAAAGTGGGTGGAAGGGAAAAGGCGGCGTGGTTTAATCTCGAGAGGACGGGGCTAATATTTCTGTAGTGCACTTCTTTTCTCGATACTCCTGATTGTTCCTCCTTCACCTCTCTTACCCCACCTTGTTAGGCTCTCATTCTGGAGCAGGAGAAATTGTCTGGGAGGAAAGATCAAGGCAGCAGCCACTGAGGCCTGCACTTGCCAGCATTTACTGGCCCACATTTATTCATTCAGAGAGAGACAGAGCGTATGTATGTTTGCACTTGCCCGCCTCTTTCCGTTTCCCATTCAAAGACTGCAAGCCAGGGTGACCCAGTTCCATAACAGATGCTTGTGGGAGCTCCACAGCACCTTGCTCTATTCTCCACGCAGTTACTGCCACAATCTGAGTGCTCCTGTGGCCGTGGC